>NW_026891624.1:1905912-2011858 GCF_015708825.2 Lethenteron reissneri
CAGCAGTGGAGAGAGACTGACCCTGCAGAGACACCGCAGCAGTGGAGAGAGACTGACTCTACAGAGACACAGCAGCAGTGGAGAGAGACTGACCCTGCAGACACAGCAGCAGTGGAGAGAGACTGACTCTGCAGAGACACAGCAGCAGTGGAGAGAGAATGACTCTGCAGAGACACCGCAGCAGTGGAGAGAGACTGACTCTGCAGAGACACCGCAGCAGTGGAGAGAGACTGACTCTGCAGAGACACCGCAGCAGTGGAGAGAGACTGACCCTGCAGAGACACCGCAGCAGTGGAGAGAGACTGACCCTGCAGAGACACAGCAGCAGTGGAGAGAGTCTGACTCTGCAGAGACACAGCAGCAGTGGAGAGAGTCTGACTCTGCAGAGACACCGCAGCAGTGGAGAGAGTCTGACTCTGCAGAGACACCGCAGCAGTGGAGAGAGACTGACCCTGCAGAGACACCGCAGCAGTGGAGAGAGACTGACCCTGCAGACACAGCAGCAGTGGAGAGAGACTGACCCTGCAGAGACACCGCAGCAGTGGAGAGAGTCTGACCCTGCAGAGACACAGCAGCAGTGGAGAGAGCCTGACTCTGCAGAGACACAGCAGCAGTGGAGAGAGACTGACCCTGCAGAGACACCGCAGCAGTGGAGAGAGACTGACCCTGCAGACACAGCAGCAGTGGAGAGAGACTGACCTGCAGAGACACCGCAGCAGTGGAGAGAGACTGACTCTGCAGAGACACAGCAGTGGAGAGAGAATGACCTGCAGACACAGCAGCAGTGGAGAGAGACTGACTCTGCAGAGACACAGCAGCAGTGGAGAGAATGACTCTGCAGAGACACCGCAGCAGTGGAGAGAGACTGACTCTGCAGAGACCGCAGCAGTGGAGAGAGACTGACTCTGCAGAGACACCGCAGCAGTGGAGAGAGACTGACCCTGCAGAGACACGCAGCAGTGGAGAGAGACTGACCTGCAGAGACACAGCAGCAGTGGAGAGAGTCTGACTCTGCAGAGACAACCGGCAGCAGTGGAGAGAAACTGACCCTGCAGAGACAGCGAGCAGTGGAGATGAGACTGACTCTGCAGAGACACCAGCAGCAGTGGAGAGAGACTGACTCTGCAGAGACACCGCTAGCAGTGGAGAGAGACTGACTCTGCAGAGACACAGCAGCATTGTGAGAGAGAATGACCCCTGCAGAGGACACCGCAGCAGTGGAGAGAGACTGACCCTGCAGATGGACACCGCAGCAGTGGAGAGATGACGACTCTGCAGAGACACCGCAGCAGTGGAGAGAGTCTGACTCTGCAGAGACACCGCAGCAGTGGAGAGAGACTGACCCTGCAGAGACACAGCAGCAGTGGAGAGAGACTGACCCTGCAGAGACACAGCAGCAGTGGAGAGAGACTGACTCTGCAGAGACACCGCAGCAGTGGAGAGAGACTGACCCTGCAGAGACACCGCAGCAGTGGAGAGAGGACTGAACCTGCAGAGACACAGCAGCAGTGGAGAGAGAATGACTCTGCAGAGACACAGCAGCAGTGGAGAGAGACTGACTCTGCAGAGACACAGCAGCAGTGGAGAGAGACTGACCCTGCAGAGACACCGCAGCAGTGGAGAGAGACTGACTCTGCAGAGACACAGCAGCAGTGGAGAGAGACTGACTCTGCAGAGACACAGCAGCAGTGGAGAGAGACTGACTCTGCAGAGACACCGCAGCAGTGGAGAGAGTCTGACTCTGCAGAGACACCGCAGCAGTGGAGAGAGACTGACCCTGCAGAGACCAGCAGCAGTGGAGAGAGACTGACTCTGCAGAGACACCGCAGCAGTGGAGAGAGGTCTGACTCTGCAGAGACACAGCAGCAGTGGAGAGAGACTGACTCTGCAGAGACACCGCAGCAGTGGAGAGAGACTGACCCTGCAGACACAGCAGCAGTGGAGAGAGACTGACCCTGCAGAGACACAGCAGCAGTGGAGAGAGACTGACTCTGCAGAGACACCGCAGCAGTGGAGAGAGACTGACCCTGCAGAGACACAGCAGCAGTGGAGAGAGACTGACTCTGCAGAGACACCGCAGCAGTGGAGAGAGTCTGACTCTGCAGAGACACCGCAGCAGTGGAGAGAGACTGACTCTGCAGAGACACCGCAGCAGTGGAGAGAGACTGACCCTGCAGAGACACAGCAGCAGTGGAGAGAGACTGACCTGCAGAGACCACAGCAGCAGTGGAGAGAGCTGACTCTGCAGAGACACCGCAGCAGTGGAGAGAGACTGACCCTGCAGAGACACCGCAGCAGTGGAGAGAGACTGACTCTGCAGAGACACCGCAGCAGTGGAGAGAGACTGACCCTGCAGAGACACCGCAGCAGTGGAGAGAGACTGACCCTGCAGACACAGCAGCAGTGGAGAGAGACTGACCCTGCAGAGACACCGCAGCAGTGGAGAGAGACTGACCCTGCAGAGACACAGCAGCAGTGGAGAGAGACTGACTCTGCAGAGACACAGCAGCAGTGGAGAGGAGGACTGACCCTGCAGAGACACAGCAGCAGTGGAGAGAGGACTGACTCTGCAGAGACACCGCCGCAGCAGGGAGAGATGTCTGACTCTGCAGAGACACCGCAGCAGTGGAGAGAGACTGACTCTGCAGGAGACACCGCAGCAGTGGAGAGAGGACTGACCACTGCAGAGACACCGCAGCAGTGGAGAGAGACTGACCCTGCAGAGACACAGCAGCAGTGGAGAGAGACTGACTCTGCAGAGACACAGGAGGCAGTGGAGAGAGACTGACCCTGCAGAGACACAGCAGCAGTGGAGAGAGACTGGACCTCTACAGAGGACACAGCAGCAGTGGAGAGAGACTGACCCTGCAGAGACACAGCAGCAGTGGAGAGAGACTGACCCTGCAGAGGACACAGCAGCAGTGGAGAGAGACTGACTCTACAGAGACACAGCAGCAGTGGAGAGAGACTGACTCTGCAGAGACACAGCAGCAGTGGAGAGAGACTGACCCTGCAGAGACACCGCAGCAGTGGAGAGAGACTGACCCTGCAGAGACACAGCAGCAGTGGAGAGAGACTGACTCTGCAGAGACACCGCTAGCAGCAGTGGAGAGAGACTGACCCTGCAGAGACACCAGCAGCAGTGGAGAGAGACTGACTCTGCAGAGACACAGCAGCAGTGGAGAGAGACTGACCCTGCAGAGACACCGCAGCAGTGGAGAGAGTCTGACTCTGCGAGACACCGCAGCAGTGGAGAGAGACTGCCCTGCAGACACAGCAGCAGTGGAGAGAGACTGACCCTGCAGAGACACAGCAGCAGTGGAGAGAGACGGACCCTGCAGGACACAGCAGCGAGTGGAGAGAGACTGACTCTGCAGAGACACGCAGCAGTCAGGGAGAGAGATTTTGTTGACCCTGCAGAGACACCGCAGCAGTGGAGAGAGACTGACTCTGCAGAGACACACGCAGCAGTGGAAGAGAGACTGACTCTGCAGAGACACCGCAGCAGTGGAGAGAGACTGACCCTGCAGAGACACCGCAGCAGTGGAGAGAGACTGACCCTGCAGAGACACAGCAGCAGTGGAGAGAGACTGACCCTGCAGAGACACCGCAGCAGTGGAGAGAGACTGACCCTGCAGAGACACCGCAGCAGTGGAGAGAGACTGACCCTGCAGAGACACCGCAGCAGTGGAGAGAGAATGACTCTGCAGAGACACAGCAGCAGTGGAGAGAGAATGACTCTGCAGAGACACAGCAGCAGTGGAGAGAGACTGACTCTGCAGAGACACAGCAGCAGTGGAGAGAGACTGACCTGCAGAGACACAGCAGCAGTGGAGAGAGACTGACTCTGCAGAGACACAGCAGCAGTGGAGAGAGACTGACCTCTGCAGAGACACCGCAGCAGTGGAGAGAGACTGACCCTGCAGAGACACAGCAGCAGTGGAGAGAGACTGACTCTGCAGAGACACAGCAGCAGTGGAGAGAGACTGACCCTGCAGAGACACCGCAGCAGTGGAGAGAGACTGACCCTGCAGAGACACAGCAGCAGTGGAGAGAGACTGACCCTGCAGAGACACCGCAGCAGTGGAGAGAGACTGACCCTGCAGAGACACCGCAGCAGTGGAGAGAGACTGACTCTGCAGAGACACCGCAGCAGTGGAGAGAGTCTGACTCTGCAGAGACACCGCAGCAGTGGAGAGAGACTGACTCTGCAGAGACACAGCAGCAGTGGAGAGAGACTGACCCTGCAGAGACACAGCAGCAGTGGAGAGAGACTGACTCTGCAGAGACACCGCAGCAGTGGAGAGAGACTGACCCTGCAGAGACACCGCAGCAGTGGCGAGAGACTGACCCTGCAGAGACACAGCAGCAGTGGAGAGAGTCTGACTCTGCAGAGACACAGCAGCAGTGGAGAGAGAATGACTCTGCAGAGACACCGCAGCAGTGGAGAGAGACTGACCCTGCAGAGACACCGCAGCAGTGGCGAGAGACTGACCCTGCAGAGACACAGCAGCAGTGGAGAGAGACTGACCCTGCAGACACAGCAGCAGTGGAGAGAGACTGACTCTGCAGAGACACAGCAGCAGTGGAGAGAGACTGACCCTGCAGACACAGCAGCAGTGGAGAGAGCCTGACTCACACTATAGCCGATACAATTGAAGCCAGCATGGCACACGAGGGAGTGGGTGGCCAGCACCACACTGCATCAGGTACCCGTCAATGGCTGAGTCGACCTAGGGGAGGCCCAACACCGGATCAGACACAGTATTCTTCCGATGTTGGCTGAGTGGGAATTCAACTCGGGTCGCTAGGTTCATAGCGCAGCACGCTAACCACTGCACCACTGCTCCCCTGATGCAAGGGTGACACGGTGGCTAGGATATGTTCATGCCTTCGGCTGGTATACAGGAGGTCGTAGGTTGCATGTTTCTGCTAAGGGGACAGGACAACTTCACCACATCAAAGGGACGATGGACGGGGCCATGTACCGTCAAATCTTGGGTGAGAACCTCCTTCCCTCAGCCAGGGCATTGAAAATGGGTCGTGGATGGGTATTCCAGCATGACAATAACCCAACACACACGGCCAAGGCAACAAAGGAGTGACTCAAGAAGAAGCACATTAAGGTCCTGGAGTGGCCTAGCCAGTCTCCAGACCTTAATCCCATCGAGAATCTGTGGAGGGAGCTGAAGGTTCGAGTTGCCAAACGTCAGCCTCGAAACCTTAATGACTTGGAGAAGATCTGCAAAGAGGAGGGGGACAAAATCCCTCCTGAGATGTGTGCAAACCTGGTGGCCAACTACAAGAAACGTCTGACCTCTGTGATTGCCAACAAGGGTTTTGCCACCAAGTACTAAGTCATGTTTTGCAGAGGGGGTCAAATACTTATTTCCCTCATTAAAATGCAAATCAATTTATAACATTTTTGACATGCGTTTTTCTGGATTTTTTGTTGTTATTCTGTCTCTCACGGTTCAAATAAACCTACCATTACAATGATAGACTGATCATTTCTTTGTCAGTGGGCAAACGTACAAAATCAGCAGGGGATCAAATACTTCTAGATTTGAAGCTTTCGTGACTGCAAGGATTCATATGCTTAGGTTTTTTCCGGTAAAGTCACCGTGTAGGTAAAACATCAAAATTAATAAAAATAAAATAAAATAAAGATCACGACGTTTCGGAGGCAACACAAGTCTCCGTCATCAGGTGGGACCGTCACAGCCAGATTAGCTGCATCAAGTGAGGCAATGACTCAAGATGTAATCCCTTAAAAGCGAGTTGAGGGGGGAGGAGAGGGGGGAGATCATCAGAATGTGGTAGTCAATGAATGGAAAGTATCGGGAGGGAGGGGGGGGCGGGGCCAAAAGGGTGGGCGACGGCGTGGAAGCGATTGTGCGCAAGCGACAAACTGCTGCACACGCCAACGTCTTGGGCAGGGAGGGGGGAGGGGGAGGCCTGATACACATGATAGAAAAGAACGAAAATGCCCATGTTTATACCAATGCTGGCTGAACAATGAAGAGATTACTGTTAAACACTGGGGATGTTAACACTCGGTAAAGTAAAATAGTGCCTGTCAGATAAGATTGTCCTAAAAAAGTGTAATTAAGTCTTTTTTGCGTGGTTAATAACATCTTTCCAATGATTACTGAGTTCAGTCCTCTCCTCACTGTAGCTCAGTGGGGATATTACCTGGTAAAATAAAAACAATTTGGTTCAAAACAAAGTTTAGTTTTAGTTTATAATACATCTGATTCACTACGGCCGGAGGAGCTCACTGAAGGGGACTTGTATCCAGATCCTTCAAGGATCTGTGAGCTCCTCACACCATCCAGCCTGGTTAATCCCAGGATGGATCGTAGGCAGGCCAGACTAAATGTTTCTAACCAGCGAATATGTGCCGTTAGTGTGGGGGGGGGGGTCCACGTTTCGCAAGCATAGGAAAGGGAGGGCATGACTGTAGCCGAGATGACCCAAAGCTTTGTGTGGAGTGACAGACCAGGTAGCTTCCACACAGCAGCGTAATGCAGAGGTCGCAAACGGGTTTTGATTCCTTACCCGTACCCATACCCGGCCGCACCAGGGTCGCAAACGGGTACCCGTTCTCTACCCGTACCCTACCCGAAATGAGTGACAAACGGTTACTCACCAGTGACTCACGGCCTACCCGTACCCGTACCCGGCCGCACCAGGGTCGCAAACGGGTACCCGTACCTGGCCGGGTACAGGTAGCCGGGTAGCCGGTAGGGTACGGGTATCGGGTACCCGGTTGCGACCTCTGGTGTAATGCAGCCAATGAAAAGATGCCTCTCGACCGATTTGGAGTGAGACATCCGCTGTCAAAACACTATTGGTCAAAAGCACACTGCCCCAGGGTACTGCAACTTATCCATTTTATATCACCTGCCCCCATGAATTAGTGAGGCATTTGAGGGGGTGGAGCGTTTGATGACACAACATACCCAGGCAGGTGCTTAGTTTTGGTGGGCTCGTGGTCCCCATCTCTTAGTGGCATGCTCCAGGTTCAAAGTGTGGGTAGCAATCCACAGACCATCGGCGTACAACGTGGTTGACCACGAGAGAGCCAGAACATCCCTCGACCCCACCAAGGGCATCGATCAGTCCACTCATTGTATCTGCTGTGCCAGATGTAAATTCCACTGGTACAGCCACGGAAGTAGACAAAGAAGATGATATTTACACCATTGGAACCTCATTTGCCAGTAAAAAATATAATTGTTTTTTTACCCTTCTATCTGGCAACACAACTGACACCTTTTTTTACAAGGAGTCATGTTTGCATAGACCACAATACCTGCAGCCATAATACAAACCCCCCCCCCCCACCTCGTCACACGTCTGACCCCCCCCCCCCTAGGTGCGTGACGTCATTTATGGACGGCCCCCAATCCAACGCGCGTCCACATTGATCAGTTCGTTCAGCGTGCGTCCACACTGGTTAGTTCATTTAGAGCACGTCCATGTTGATTAGTTCATTCAGCGCGCATCCACGTTGGTGAGTTCATTCAGCACACGTCCATGTTAATTAGTTCATTCAGCACACGTCCACGTTGATTCGTTCATTCAGCACGCGTCCATGTTGATTAGTTCATTCAGCACACGTCCATGTTGATTCGTTCATTCAGCACGCGTCCATGTTGATTAGTTCATTCAGCACATGTCCACGTTGGTGAGTTCATTCAGCACACGTCCATGTTGATTAGTTCATTCAGCACGCGTCCATGCTGATTAGTTCATTCAGCACACGTCCACGTTGGTGAGTTCATTCAGCACACGTCCATGTTGATTAGTTCATTCAGCACACGTCCACGTTGGTGAGTTCATTCAGCACACGTCCACGTTGGTGAGTTCATTCAGCACACGTCCACGTTGGTGAGTTCATTCAGCACACGTCCATGTTGATTAGTTCATTCAGCACGCGTCCATGTTGATTAGTTCATTCAGCACACGTCCATGTTGATTAGTTCATTCAGCACACGTCCACATTGGTTAGTTCATTTAGAGCACGTCCACGTTCATATTCTTAGGTTTTTTCGGTAAAGTCACGTAGGTAAAACATCAAAATTAATGAAAATAAAATAAAACAAAAATCACGACGTTTCGGAGGCCTCCTAAGAATATGAATCCTTGCAGTCACGAAAGCTTCAAATCTAGAATTCACGTCCATGTTGATTAGTTCATTTAGAGCACGTCCATGTTGATTAGTTCATTCAGCACACGTCCATGTTGATTAGTTCATTCAGCGCACGTCCACGTTGATTAGTTCACCCACGTGACACAGAGCCCCCCCCCACCCTCCCCGCGCGAGGCGGGGGGGGGGGACCCCACGTGACCCCCTCAGACGCCAGAGAAAAGGCGGGAAAAGCGAACCGGGCGGGGTCGCGCTGACGTCACTTCCGCTGTACGCGAAGCAAACACTGAGGGGGGATGGCGCGCTTCTACTGCTGCTGATGCTGCTACTGCTGATGCTGCTACTGCTGCTTCTATTGCTGCTACTGCTGCTTCTATTGCTGCTACTGCTGCTTCTATTGCTGCTACTGCTGCTTCCACCTTCAACGCGACTCGCAGTAACGGAGGAGGAGGAGGGGGGGGGAGTCCGCGCTCATCCCTCACTAACTCTGGTCTCGTACGCTCCTACCCCCCCACCACCACCACCTCCCTCGCTCTCCAACCCCCTCGCGGCTGCCTCCTCCTCTCCCCCATCGCGCTCGCCCCTCTCTTCTCACCTCGCGCGCCTCGTGAAGCGGTGGAGGAGGAGGAGGGGGGTGGGTCTCGCTCAACACCAACAACAGCCCAAGTCTCGCGAGAGGCGGGGTCTGGGTGCCCACCCCTCACCTCCCCTCCCCTCCCCTCACCTCCCCACCTCCCCTCTCCTCACCACCTCCCCTCACCTCCCCTCCCCTCCCTTCACCTCACCTCAGCCCCCTCACCTCAGCCCCCTCACCTCACCTCACCTCCCCTCACCTCCCCTCAACCTCCTCACCTCCCCTCACCTCAACCTCCTCACCTCACCTCCCCTCACCTCAGCCCCCTCCCCTCACCTCCCCTCCCCTCACCTCCCCTCCCCTCAGCCTCCCCTCACCTCACCTCACCTCCCCTCACCTCACCTCCCCTCCCTTCACCTCCCCTCCCCTCCCTTCACCTCCCCTCCCCTCCCTTCACCTCCCCTCCCCTCCCTTCACCTCCCCTCCCCTCCCCTCCTTCCCCTCCCCTCCCTTCACCTCCCCTCACCTCAGCCCCCTCACCTCAGCCCCCTCACCTCAGCCCCCTCACCTCAGCCCCCTCACCTCAGCCCCCTCACCTCAGCCCCCTCACCTCAGCCCCCTCACCTCAGCCACCTCCCCTCCCCGTCTCGAGCATGCCGCCCGTGAAGCTGCGTCACGTGGTGTCGTGCAGCAGTGAGGATCCGGTGAGTGCGGGTCACGTGGTGCAGCCTCGCACACACCCCTCGCACCCCTCTCACCAGGGTTCGTGAGCGCGGGCCGCCATCTTACCTGGGGAGGATTTTGTGTGAGCGGCCATCTTGCCTAGGGAAGATTTCGCGTGCGACGGCCATTTTGCCTAGGGAAGATTTCGCGTGCGCCCGTGTGTGTGGGTGGCCATCTTACCTGGGGAAGATTTCGCATGCGCCCGTGTGTGTGGGTGGCCATCTTACCTGGGGAAGATTTCGCGTGCGCCCGTGTGTGTGGGTGGCCATCTTACCTCGGGAAGATTTCGCGTGCGCCCGTGTGTGTGGGTGGCCATCTTACCTGGGGAAGATTTCGCATGCGCCCGTGTGTGTGGGTGGCCATCTTACCTGGGGAAGATTTCGCATGCGCCCGTGTGTGTGGGTGGCCATCTTACCTGGGGAAGATTTCGCATGCGCCCGTGTGTGTGGGTGGCCATCTTACCTGGGGAAGATTTCGCATGCGCCCGTGTGTGTGGGTGGCCATCTTACCTGGGGAAGATTT
This sequence comes from Lethenteron reissneri, assembly GCF_015708825.2. NCBI lineage: Eukaryota > Metazoa > Chordata > Hyperoartia > Petromyzontiformes > Petromyzontidae > Lethenteron > Lethenteron reissneri. The sequence goes on from NW_026891624.1 coordinate 1,915,887, forward strand.
CGCATGCGCCCGTGTGTGTGGGTGGCCATCTTACCTCGGGAAGATTTCGCGTGCGCCCGTGTGTGTGGGTGGCCATCTTACCTGGGGAAGATTTCGCATGCGCCCGTGTGTGTGGGTGGCCATCTTACCTGGGGAAGATTTCGCATGCGCCCGTGTGTGTGGGTGGCCATCTTACCTGGGGAAGATTTTGCGTGCGCCCGTATGTGGGCGGCCATCTTGCCTGGGGAAGATTTTGCGTGCACCCGTGTGTGGGCGACCATTTTGCCTAGGGAAGATTTCGTGTGAGCGGCCATCTTGCCCAGGGAAGATTTTGTGTGAGCGGCCATCTTGCCTAGGGAAGATTTCGCGTGCGCCCGTATGTGAGCGGCCATCTTGCCTTGGGAAGATTTCGCGTGTGCCCGTCTGTGAGCGGCCATCTTGCCTGGGGAAGATTTCGCGTGTGCCCGTGTGTGGGCGGCCATCTTGCCTAGGGAAGATTTCGCGTGTGCCCGTGTGTGGGCGGCCATCTTGCCTAGGGAAGATTTCGCGTGTGCCCGTGTGTGGGCGGCCATCTTGCCTGGGGAAGATTTCGCGTGCGCCCGTGTGTGGGACGGCCATCTTGCCTGGGGAAGATTTCGTGTGGGCGGCCATCTTGCCTAGGGAAGATTTCGCGTGCGCCCGTGTGGGCGGCCATCTTGCCTGGGGAAGATTTCGTGTGGGCGGCCATCTTACCTGGGGAAGATTTCGCGTGCGTCCGTGTGTGTGGGACGGCCATCTTACCTGGGGAAGATTTCGCATGCGCCCGTGTGTGTGGGTGGCCATCTTACCTGGGGAAGATTTCGCATGCGTCCGTGTGTGTGGGACGGCCATCTTACCTGGGGAGGCTTCGCGTGAGCGGGGCGGCCATCTTACCTGGGGAGGCTTCGCGTGATGGGGCGGCCATCTTACCTGGGGAGACACTGTTTCGATAGCGACCTCGATCTGCTGAAGCTTATCAGCAGTTTCCCCGTGGAACATCTCGTGCTGCTGATGCTACGAGATTTCTCATATTGACGCGAGGTATTTGGCAGCTGTGCACAATGAAAACCCCTGAATCAGAATAATGATACTCCAGGATGAATCCGATGAGCTATGAAGCGTTTACACCATTGGAACCTCATTTGCCAGTAAAAAAATATGATTATTGTTTTTTTTACCCTTCTATCTGGCAACAAAACTGACACCTTTTTTTACAAGGCATCATGTTTGCAATAACCGCAACACAAGCAGTCAAAATGCAAACAAAAATAAACAACTGATAATGGTAATGATATGCACTGTCCTTGAAGTTGATTGGTCCACACCCGAGACAGCTTTCCTTAGAGTCTAGTCTCACATGGGTTGGACCAGATGACGCCAAAAGGCGCACAACTCAAAGACAATGCACCATCAGAGTATGAGAGCTCGGGGTGAGCATTTACACCATTGGAACCTCATTTGCCAGTAAAAAATATGATAATTGGTTTTTTACCCTTCTATCTGGCAACAAAACTGACACGTTTTTACAAGGTGTCATCTTGGTTCTTTCGGTAAAGTCACGTAGAAGGGAAGTAATAAAATAATAAAAATAAAACAAAATAAAATAATTCTCACGACGTTTCGGCTACAACGCAAGCAGCCGTCTTCAGGTGAAGAATGAGACACTGCCAAGCTAGGAGCTTATATTAAGGCGCTCTTCTTCCACCCCCAACTCAGCTTATATATAAGCTCCCAGCTTGGCAGTGTCTCATTCTTCACCTGAAGACGGCTGCTTGCGTTGTAGCCGAAACGTCGTGAGAATTATTTTATTATGTTTTATTTTTATTATTTTATTACTTCTCTTCTACGTGACTTTACCGAAAGAACCAAGAAGATGAATCCCTGCAGTCACGAATGCTTTAAATCGGAAGGAGGTGTCATTTTGTTGCCAGATAGAAGGGTTAAAAAACAATTATCAGCTATAAAGCTCTTTTCTACAGATGGTTTAGTCGGGCCGGGTAAGAATGTACACCAACAAGTAATACAAAACACGACAGTAGCGCAAAGTACAAGGCAAACAAGTCACCTAAACCATACAACTAGAATCTTCTTGGTTCTTTCGGTAAAGTCACGTAGAAGGGAAATAATAAAATAATAGAAATTAAACATAATAATAATGTTTAATAATTATGTTTTATTAAAATAATAGAAATAAAACATGTTTAATAATTATTTTTATTAAAATAATATAAATAAAACATGTTTAATAATTATTTTTATTAAAATAATAGAAATAAAACATCATTATGTTTAATAATTATTTTTATTAAAATAATAGAAATAAAACATCATTATGTTTAATAATTATTTTTATTAAAATAATAGAAATAAAACATCATTATGTTTAATAATTATGTTTTATTAAAATAATAGAAATAAAACATAATTATGTTTAATAATTATTTTTATTAAAATAATAGAAATAAAACATCATTATGTTTAATAATTATTTTTATTAAAATAATAGAAATAAAACATCATTATGTTTAATAATTATTTTTATTAAAACAATAGAAATAAAACATCATTATGTTTAATAATTATTTTTATTGAAATAATAGAAATAAAACATCATTATGTTTAATAATTATGTTTTATTAAAATAATAGAAATAAAACATAATTATGTTTAATAATTATTTTTATTAAAATAATAGAAATAAAACATAATTACGTTTAATAATTATTTTTATTAAAATAATAGAAATAAAACATGTTTAATAATTATGTTGGTTTTTTTTATTTTATTATTTCCCTTCTACGTGATGACTTTACCGACAGAACCAAGAAGATGAATCCCTGCAGTCACGAAAGCTTTAAATCGAAACGTACAACTAGAACTAAACCATCCCCATTCTATGAGGCGACGAAACCCGCTGAGCTATTAACTTGTTTTTAAGAAGCAACTTGGCGCATGATGAGAGCTCAACAAAGTGGCTCATCATTTAGACATTCATGGCAGCAAAATCTTATTTTGCTATTTTATTTCCCCCTCTCTTACCTACTTAGCCTCTTGTCACATCAGCCATTTTGCCCACTTCAGCAATCGTTTATTGCTGTGGTTGTTCCACCTGATGACGGACGCTTGTGTTGCGCCCGAAACGTCGTGATTTAATTTAGTTATTTCTCGATTTAAAGCTTTCGTAACTGCAGGGATTCATCTTCTTGGTTCTTTCGGTAAAGTCATCACATAGAAGGGAAATAATAAAATAATAAAAATAAAACATAATAAAATACAATTCTCACGACGTTATGGCCACAACGCAAGCAGCCGTCTTCAGGTGAAGAACAGGTCTGTCGGAATGACAGCGTCATTCACATCATCATCAACATCATCATCATTAACATTAACATCATTATTAACATCAACATCATCATTAACATCATCATCATTAACATCATCATGAACATCATCATCATTAACATCAACATCATCATCATCAACATCATCATCTTTTTTTTTCGATTTAAAGCTTTCGTGACTGCAGGGATTCATCTTCTTGGTTCTTTCGGTAAAGTCACGTAGAAGGGAAATAATAAAATAAAAAAAATAAAACATAATAAAATACAATTCTCACGACGTTTCGGCCACAACGCAAGCAGCTGTCCTCAGGTGAAGAACAGGTCTGTCGGAAAGACAGCGTCTGAATGAACACCACCAAGCTTGGCAGCGTATATACTTAAATATATACTTAAATATACGCTGCCAAGCTTGGTGGTGTTCAGAAGAACAGGGCTGTCGGAAAGACAGCGTCTGAATGAACACCACCAGGCTTGGCAGCGTATATACTTAAATATATACTTAAATATACGCTGCCAAGCTTGGTGGCGTTCAGAAGAACAGGTCTGTCGGAAAGAAAGCGTCTGAATGAGTACCACCAAGCTTGGCAGCGTATATTTAAGCTGCTGGGTTAGAGGGGGAAGGGCGCCTTGACAAAGGAATTTGCATATCAACAGATATTAGGAATCTTAACTTTGGAGCTTAGATATTAGGAAGCCGCTGGAGGCTATGCAATTTTAAATCGCCTAGATTGAAAGTCATTTGTGGATTAACCGCGCACCTGAGATTTTGAAAACAGGTCCCTGCGGGGTGGGCTGGTAGGAACGAATAACCAAAGAATATAAACATCATGTATTATTACACTTGTTTAGCCAGGAAAGCCTCACTGAGTCCAAAGGTTTTTGTAGGGTCCTGCCAAGTGTTTGCAGTAGGGGGCGATGTTGCTACACCTAATCGGACATCGGACGGACGATATAATCTATTGTAGGCTGGTTCACTTCGTTCCTACCAGTCTAAATTAATAACTCGTAGGTTTTCCCTGAAGCCCGAATTAATAATCTAGTTGTACATTGTTATTCTTGGAAATGTTTATTACAAGTCACATGCTTAAACCGAAAAAATCTCTCGTCGGGTTAATCCGAAATCGGCGTGATCGCCTCTACAGTACAGTAGTTGCAATATATTTTCAACGGTGTGCAGAGTTTGATTGAGTTTGATTGGCGTGCCTCTGCTATCCACTATAGTGGGCCGAGTCTTCTGTACGGGAGCAGGACAATGTTATCATCACAGCGCACACGCATCGAGCGTTAGTATTCGTTCTAAATCGAAATAGTAACAATCGAAATCGTTAGCTGTGCTTCACTTCAAAGTGTTTATCTTTGGTTATAGTTGTGGTGATTGTCATGGTGGTAGTGGTGGTGGTGATAGTGGCTGTAGTGGTGGTGGTGATAGTGGCTGTAGTGGTGGTGGTTATAGTGGTAGTAGTTGTAGTGTTGGTTGAAGTGGTTATAGTTGTGGTGATTGTCATGGTGGTAGTGGTGGTGGTGATGGTGGCTGTAGTGGTGGTGGTTATCGTGGTAGTTCTATTGGTAGTGGTTGTGGTGTTGGTTAAAGTGGTTATAGTTGTGGTGCTGATAGTGGTTGTTGTTGTGGTGCTTATAGTGGTGGTGGTTACGGTGGTGGTTCTATTTGTGGTGCTTGTGGTGATGGGTGTTGTGGTGATAGTGGCTGTAGTGGTGGTTATGGTGGTTGTTGTGGTGGTGGTTCTATTTATGGTGGTGGGTGTTGTGGTCATGATTGTGTTGGTGATAGTGGTGGTTATGGTGAGTGTTGTGATGGTGGTGGTGAGTGTTGTGATGGTTGTTGTGATGGTTGTTATGGTGTTGGTGGTTTTATTTGTGGTGGTTGTAGTGGTGGTGGATGTGGTCGTGGTGGTGGTGGTGGGTGTTGTGATGGTGGTGGTGGGTGTTGTGATGGTTGTTATGGTGTTGGTGGTTCTATTTGTGGTGGTTGTAGTGATTGTGAATGTGGTGGTGGTGGGTGTTGTGATGGTGGTGGTGAGTGTTGTGATGGTTGTTGTGATGGTTGTTATGGTGCTGGTGGTTGTAGTGGTGGTGGATGTGGCCGTGGTGGTTATGGTGGGTGTTGTGGTTTCCCCCCCAGTTGCACCGTGTGGACAATCTTCTCAGCGGCGATGCTCACCGCAAGTGGCGCTGCCTCCCCGGGGAGAAGGAGGCCTCTTTCATCCTCCAGGTGTCACCCACAGCACCCACAGCACCATCACCACCATCACCACCATCACTGCCGCCATCACCGCCATTGCCAACATCACCAACCATCACCATCACTACCACCGTCATCATCCTAATCATCACCATCATCAACACCATCACCACCATCACTGCCGCCATCACCACCATCACCGCCATCACCACCATTGCCAACATCACCAACCATCACCATCACTACCGACATCACCACCATCAACACCATCACCACCATCACTGCCGCCATCACCGCCATCACCACCATTGCCAACATCACCAACCATCACCATCACTACCACCATCATCATCCTAATCACAATCATCACCATCATCACCACCATCACTGCCGCCATCACCGCCATCGCCACCATTGCCAACATCACCAACCATCCCCATCACTACCACCATCATCACCATCAACACCATCATCATCCTAATCATCCTAATCACCATCACCACCATCACCACCATTGCCACCACCATCACTCTACCACCACCATCATCATCCTAATCATCACCATCATCACCATCATCACCCCCGTCACCACCATCACTGCCGCCACCACCACCACCATCACCACCACCATCACCACCACCATCACTCTACCACCGTCATCATCCTAATCATCACCATCATCACCACCGTCACCACCATCACCACCATCATCCCATCATCCTAATCACCACCACCATCACCAACCACCATCACCACCATCACCAACCATCACTACCACCATCATCATCCTAATCATCACCATCACCACCATCACCACCACCATCACTCTACCACCGTCATCATCCTAATCATCACCATCATCACCACCGTCACCACCATCACCACCATCATCATCCTAATCACCACCACCATCACCAACCACCATCACCACCATCACCAACCATCACTACCACCATCATCATCCTAATCATCACCATCACCACCATCACCACCACCATCACTCTACCACCGTCATCATCCTAATCATCACCATCATCACCACCGTCACCACCATCACCACCATCATCATCCTAATCACCACCACCATCACCAACCACCATCACCACCATCACCAACCATCACTACCACCATCATCATCCTAATCATCACCATCACCACCATCACCACCATCATCACCATCACCACCATCACCACCATCAACACCGCCGCTGCCACCGGGCGGATAAACCCGGCACCTGCGCCGCCCGATAAGGAGAGTCTGTGTCCCCGTTGGGGGAATGTGGAATTTCCTCATCTGGCTCATCCCGGAGTTAGGGGAGCAGAGATGAGCGGAGACCGGCTCTCGTCCCGGCCTGGAATTGCTGATTCTACCATTAATTACGACTTTTTAAATCCTTTATATTAAGTTCGCTCGCTCGCTTGCTTAGGACCGTGCAAATCTTTCGGTCGTTTTTTAACCCACTTCCCGTGATCCAATCGAGCTGAGATTTTCCACCCAGACTCGTTGTGCGTGACAATTAATGTTCGTGAATTTTTTTTCCAAAATTTTACACTTTTTAGTAAAAAATATTATATTTAATTACCAATTGCTTAATGGTGCAATGCAATCATCTGACCCATAGGTGGCAGCCATCTCAAGCCAGAGGACGAGAGGACTCTAGCCGCCACGCATATTAAGGATTTATAGTGAAAAACTTTGTTTTTACGGGTTTTACTTATTTTTATTTGTACCAGTGGATAAGGTCCCACTGCGCTATGTGGGTCTTTTTCAGAAGCAAACCAGATATCACAAATGATAGCTTAACGAAGTGGCTAATATCATCATCAATAACCGGATATTTATAGTAGCGGCCAAATAGTCTAAATGTGCGACGTTGATTCTAAATAAGGAGGGAAAAACTGGAGGACCCGTAGAAAAATCCACACGGCAACGGGGAGAGCGAGAGCCACACAAACTCCAAATATACAGCAGCAGCAGGCATCAGGGTTGGGATTGAACCCACGACCTCCTGTGTACCAGACGAGGTAGTTAACATCTCCTAGCCACCGTGATGAGAGACACGCAAACTCCAAATATACAGCAGCAGGCATCAGGGTTGGGATTGAACCCACGACCTCCTGTACACCAGGCGAGGTAGTTAACATCTCCTAGCCACCATGATGAGAGACACGCAAACTCCAAATATACAGCAGCAGGCATCAGGGTTGGGATTGAACCCACGACCTCCTGTACACCAGGCGAGGTAGTTAACATCTCCTAGCCACCATGATGAGAGACACGCAAACTCCAAATATACAGCAGCAGGCATCAGGGTTGGGATTGAACCCACGACCTCCTGTACACCAGACGAGGTAGTTAACATCTCCTAGCCACCATGGTGCCACTGGATTCTATTGGCAGACCTCGTGCCTCTGTGTGCGTCCTCGTGTGTTTCTGTCTACATATGACCCCTTGTATCTCACATGTCTGCCCTCCTGTGTGTCTCCCTGTGTCCCCGTGTCCAGTTTGAGAAGGCTGAGAAAATTCTCAGCGTCGATGTTGGGAATGAGGGATCGGCCTTCGTGGAAATCCTCGTGGGCAACTCCTCCTCCAATGACTCGGACTTCCAGGTGAGTGTGAGTGAGTGAGTGTGAGTGAAAGAGAGTGAAAGTGAAAGTGAGTGTGAGTGAGTGTGAGTGAAAGTGTGAGTGAGAGAGAGTGAGTGTGAGTGAAAGTGTGAGTGAGAGAGAGTGAGTGAGAGTGAGTGTGAGTGAGTGTGAGTGTGAGTGAGTGATTGTGAGTGTGAGTGAGTGTGAGTGGGTGTGAGTGGGTAAGTGTGTGAGTTAGTCATTAAGTGGGGAGCGGTAGTGTAGCAGCTCGCGCACTGTGCTTCGAACCCGGCATGCCAACTTTGATTCCCGCTCACTGTGATGGTGATGGCTGTGATGGCTGTGATGGTAGTGATGGTGATGGCTGTGATGGTGATGGCTGTGATGGTCATCACCAGTGACGATTATCTGAACCGGTCCTGGGCCTCCCCTAGGTCGCCTCGGCCACAAATGAGTACCTGGTGCGGTGTGTAAACATCGCCACTGAGGAGACAAAGACGGCCGGGCTTGGTGCTGACCACCCACCCCCTCGTGTGCCGTGCCGGCCTTCATAGATGCTCGCTAACAGCACCTGACCCAACAGTCTGTTGAGGCTATACGGGGGATCTTTGTCCTTGTTAATCATTAATGATCTTCATGATGGTAGGCAGGCACAGGTAAAGATGCGTGACCGGGAGTCGGAGGCATTCCCTGTTAACTTTGGGGTGCGACAGGGATGTCCTCTGGCACCTACACGATTGACATATTTTTCGACCATGTAGTTCGAGAAGCCTTCTATGTTTCAATTTAAAGCTTTCGTGACTGCAGGGATTCACCTTCTTGGTTCTTTCGGTAAAGTCGCCACGTAGAAGGGAAATAATAAAATAATAAAAATAAAACAACATTAAATAATTCTCACGACGTTTCGGCTACAACGCAAGCAGCCGTCCTCAGGTGGAGAACAGCGTCTGTCGGGGAGACGGTCTGAATCTGTCTCCTCGACAGACGCTGTTCTCCACCTGAGGACAGTTACTTGCGTTGTGGCCGAAACGTCGTGAGAATTATTTTATTATGTTTTATTTTTATTATTTTATTACTTCCATTCTACGTGACTTTACCGAAAGAACCAAGAAGCCTTCTATGGTTGTACGAAGGAATCTCCATCTGGTCCAGATACAATGGGAGGTTGATGGATGCCCGGGTGCCGCCGATAAATGGCTTTCTATTGGTCAACCATGTTATGTATGGTGATGGTCTGGTGATTGCTGCTCACTCTAAGAAGGAGTGGAGGTGCTGATGATGAACCTGGAGCGTGCCACTAAGAGGTGGAGCCTTACCATCAGCCCGTCCAAAACTAAGCACCTGCCCATGTATTTTGTGTCATCAAAAACTCCACTGGAGCATTTGTGGAGAGAGTAGATAGGTTTCCATACCTGGGCAGTGTGCTTATGACCAGCTCCAATTTGACAGCACAGGTCTCACTGCGAATCAGTTCGGCGACATTTTATCATTGGCTGCGTAACGCTGTGTGGAAGCTACCTGGTCTGTTACTCTACACGAAGCTTCATGTCTTCTCGGCCACGGTAATGCCCTCCCTTCTATTCGCTTGCGAAACGTGGAACCCTCTAATGGAACATCTCCGTTGGTTAGAAACATTCAGGCTGGCCTACCTATGATCCATCCTGGATTGTGTGATGTGAGAAGCTGACAAATTATTGAAAGATCTGGACACAGTCCCATCGATAAACTCCTCCAGCAGGCAAATTCCGATTCCAAAGAACACAGGATGAGATGTTACTATCCTTTGTGCAAGCACTTCCAAGAGTTCATGAACAGTGAGCCTGGTGAAATTTGGGGAGCGCATCGTCAGTAGTGACCCTTTGGTTCCTAGGGTGTTTCGGCCTTTCACACGATACACCCTCCCCAAAGGCGGCCAGCTACAGGGTGATCAATCCTACGCTTGCGTCCCATTCCCAATTAGTCGTAGGAGTTGCCTTGTTGTTGGTAGCCAACATCCCATGGGACTATGCATGGCAGGGGCGTCCTCCTCCCTGAGTCAAGCATTGTTGACCGCATACCTCCTGGCCCTCTCACTTTGGGGCCCAGCTGGGGTCTTTCCTCAGCAGGCAATGCTGTGTTGGCTGGGTCACGTAGCCCGCATGCCCAGCTACTGCATGCCCAAGCGGCTTCTGTTTGTCCGGATAGTGGGGGCTAAACGGGCGCGGCACGGGTTGGAGAAGAGATGGAGTGATGCGGTACGGGAGGATGTGGAGTTGAGTGGACTTGCCGAAGACTGGTACCAGCGGTGTCAAGATCGGCCTCAGTGGAGGAGGCTCGTGAAGGACGCTACTGGGCAGTTGGAGGCAGTCGCCGTCCAACAACAACGGAGGGCAGAGGAGCGACGCTCACAACAACGAGCAAAGTTGGCACAGTAGGGGGCACAGTTGGTACATTTGGCATTTATTTTAGTCATTCAACCTACGGCACCTGCTGGGTCTGTCACGTGACCTTCTGTCAGCAGAGAGGTTTCGACATGGTCTCAAAGTGCACCTAGCCTGGCACGAGCGTCATGGTGACGTCACCGCCATTTAGTGGCGAAAGGCAGCTGTTTTTGTTGGCTCTGTGTGTCTATCTATTTGTGTGTCACTCTGTCTGTGTCTAATGTCTCTGTGTGTGTCTATCTCTCTGCCTGTATATCTCTGTGTATCTGTCTGTCCTTGACTATCTCTGTCTCTGTGTGTCTTTATCTCTGTGTCTATCTCTGTGTCCGTGTCTATCTGTGTCTCTGTGTCTATCTCTCTGTGTGTCTAGCCCTGTGTCTCGTTCCTGACTGTGTGTGTGCGTCATCTCTGTGTCTATTTGTGGGTCACTCTGTCTGTGTCTAATGTCTCTGTGTGTGTCTCTGTGTGTGTATCTGTGTGTGTCTATCTCTCTGCCTGTATATCTCTGTGTATCTGTGTCTGTCCTTGACTATCTCTGTCTCCGTGTGTCTCTCTGTGTCCGTGTCTATCTGTGTCTCTGCGTCTATCTTTCTGTGTGTCTATCTCTGTGTCTCTGTGTGCCTAGCCCTGTGTCTACAACCCCCCCCCTTCCCCCGTGTGTCTCGTCTCTGACTGTGTGTGTGTCTCAATCTCTGTGTCTCTCCGTGTGTCTATCTCTGTGTCCGTGTCTATCTCTGTCTCTGCGTCTATCTCTCTGTGTGCCTAGCCCTGTGTCTACAACCCCCCCCGTGTGTCTCTGACTGTGTGTGTGCGTCTCTGACTGTGTGTGTGTGTGTCTCTGTGTGTGTGTGTCTCGTCTCTGACTGACTGTGTGTGTGTGTCTCTGACTGACTGTGTGTGTGTGTCTCTGACTGTCTGTGTGTGTGTGTGTCTCTCTGACTGTGTGTGTGTGTCTCTCTGACTGTGTGTGTGTGTGTCTCTGACTGACTGTGTGTGTGTGTCTCTGACTGACTGTGTGTGTGCGTCTCTGACTGTGTGTGTGTGCGTCTCTGACTGTGTGTGTGTGTCTCTGACTGACTGTGTGTGTGTGTGTCTCTGACTGACTGTGTGTGTGTGCGTCATCTCCGCTGCATAGGCGCTGCTGTCCGCCTCGTGCTTCATGTCTCCCGCTGAGAGCCGCTCTTCGCAGCAGAGGAGCCGCGTCCGAATGTTCGGCCCCGAGTTGCTGTGCCGCTCGGTTCGCGAGCAGCGCTGGGACCGGGCGCGCGTCGTCTGCCGGCAGCCCTACAACTCGGTGAGCCCTGGGGGGACGGACGGACATGTACACGCATGCACGCACGTATGCTCACACGCTCGCTCGCTTGCATGTGTAATGGGTTCCGGAGACACTTGTAGAGGTAACTTCTTTATTACACTCCAACAGCACTCCAACAGTCCTGGTACTCTGTTACAGCCTAGGTACACGGCCTAGGTACACGGCCTAGGTACACGGCCTAGGTACACGGCCTAGGTACACGGCCTAGGTACACGGCCTAGGTACACGGCCTAGGTACACGGCCTAGCGACACGGCCTAGCGACACGGCCTAGGTACACGGCCTATAGCTGTATCAAGTGAGAAAAATTCACTTGATACAGCTATCGTGCTGTGATGGTTCCACCTGAAGACGGAGGCTTGTGTTGCCTCCGAAACGTCGTGATTTTTATTTAACTTTTATTAATTTAAAGTTTTTACCTACGTGACTTTACCGGAAAACAACCTAAGAATAAGATGATATGCCTGTCAACCCATACGATTTACCCGTATTTTTGTACAGGGAAATTGAGTTTTCAGGTCCAATCGGGCCACTGGTGGAGCCAGTGGGGGGGGGGGGGTTGGGGTGTCACGTGCCTCCCCAATGATCCGATCTAAATCCCTCATTTCGATCGGATCATTGGGGTTTATTAGTAATAAATCGGCATTTTGCGACCCTCACCGCCACCGTGTAGCATATTATTACGTGCCAGGGACTCTACGAGATGATAGGACAATAGTTTGAGTCCACGATTGTCAATAAGTAACGGCAAAGCGGTTATAAGTGACTCACAGAATTGTGCGCAGTTGCGTATAGAGTACACGACCGCCCTGAAGGCATTCACCTTCAGCGAGCGCGATGCCGATCGCACACGGTTCGAATTCGACCCTCGATCGATGTCTGCGCCATCGCCGCACACGCGTCGAAGACCCGGAGTTTTAATGTGGTGTCATTGAAGAGCTGGAGTGGAGGGTAGTGCGACAGGCCAAGTATGACTTCTGCTGCCGCAGCTGCCCATGAGAACCACCACCTATACTCATTTTCTTGGTTCTTTCGGTAAAGTCACGTAGAAGGGAAATAATAAAATAATAAAAATAAAACATTAAATAATTCTCACGACGTTTCGGCCACAACGCAAGCAGCCGTCCTCAGGTGGAGAACAGGTCTGTCGAGAAGACAGTTGTGTGTGCAATTGTGTGTCATTCAGAATCTGTCTACTCGACAGACCTGTTCTCCACCTGAGGACGGCTGCTTGTGTTGTAGCCGAAACGTCGTGAGAATTATTTTCTTATGTTTTATTTTTATTACTTTATTACTTCCCTTCTACGTGACTTTACCGAAAGAACCAAGAAGATGAATCCTTGCAGTCACGAAAGCTTTAAATCGAAACACCACCTATACTCTTAGGTTTTTTGGTAAAGTCACGTGGGTAAGAAATACAATTAAAATTAATAAAAGTAATAATAGAAATGAAATAATTTTATTTCATTTTTATTATTTTATTTCTGATAATTGGTTTTTTACCCTTCTATCTGGCAACAAAACTGACACCTTTTCTTTTACAAGGAGTCATGTTTGCATAGACCACAATACCTGCAGCCATAATGCAAACAAAAAACACAACTCTGATAATGTATGCACTGTCCTTGAGGTTGATTGGTCCACACCCGAGACAGCTTTCCTTAGAGCCTAGTCTCACATTGTGTTGGACCAGATGACTCCAAAAGGCGCACAACTCAAAGACAATGCACCATCAGAGTATGAGAGCTCGGGGTAAGCATTTACACCATTGGAACCTCATTTGCCAGTAAAAAATATGATAATTGTTTTTTTACCCTTCTATCTGGCAACAAAACTGACACCTTTTCTTTTACAAGGAGTCATGTTTGCATAGACCACAATACCTGCAGCCATAATGCAAACAAAAAACACAACTCTGATAATGTATGCACTGTCCTTGAGGTTGATTGGTCCACACCCGAGACAGCTTTCCTTAGAGCCTAGTCTCACATTGTGTTGGACCAGATGACTCCAAAAGGCGCACAACTCAAAGACAATGCACCATCAGAGTATGAGAGCTCGGGGTAAGCATTTACACCATTGGAACCTCATTTGCCAGTAAAAAATATGATAATTGTTTTTTTACCCTTCTATCTGGCAACAAAACTGACACCTTTTCTTTTACAAGGAGTCATGTTTGCATAGACCACAATACCTGCAGCCATAATGCAAACAAAAAACACAACTCTGATAATGTATGCACTGTCCTTGAGGTTGATTGGTCCACACCCGAGACAGCTTTCCTTAGAGCCTAGTCTCACATTGTGTTGGACCAGATGACTCCAAAAGGCGCACAACTCAAAGACAATGCACCATCAGAGTATGAGAGCTCGGGGTAAGCATTTACACCATTGGAACCTCATTTGCCAGTAAAAAATATGATAATTGTTTTTTTACCCTTCTATCTGGCAACAAAACTGACACCTTTTCTTTTACAAGGAGTCCTGTTTGCATAGACCACAATACCTGCAGCCATAATGCAAACAAAAAACACAACTCTGATAATGTATGCACTGTCCTTGAGGTTGATTGGTCCACACCCGAGACAGCTTTCCTTAGAGCCTAGTCTCACATTGTGTTGGACCAGATGACTCCAAAAGGCGCACAACTCAAAGACAATGCACCATCAGAGTATGAGAGCTCGGGGTAAGCATTTACACCATTGGAACCTCATTTGCCAGTAAAAAATATGATAATTGTTTTTTTACCCTTCTATCTGGCAACAAAACTGACACCTTTTCTTTTACAAGGAGTCATGTTTGCATAGACCACAATACCTGCAGCCATAATGCAAACAAAAAACACAACTCTGATAATGTATGCACTGTCCTTGAGGTTGATTGGTCCACACCCGAGACAGCTTTCCTTAGAGCCTAGTCTCACATTGTGTTGGACCAGATGACTCCAAAAGGCGCACAACTCAAAGACAATGCACCATCAGAGTATGAGAGCTCGGGGTAAGCATTTACACCATTGGAACCTCATTTGCCAGTAAAAAATATGATAATTGTTTTTTTACCCTTCTATCTGGCAACAAAACTGACACCTTTTTTATAAGGACTATTATTACTTTTAAATTAAAATTTATATTTAAATTAATACAAGTAATAATAGAAATAAAATAATTTTATTTAAGTTTAATTATTTTATTTCTGTTACTTTTGTTATTTTTATTTTATTTTTTACCTACGTGACTTTACCGAAAAACCTAATAGTATGAATCATTTGCAGTCACGAAAGCTTCAAATCTAGAACCACCACCTAGCTGCGAAAATTGTGTTCTGCCCTTGGCGAGGGAGATGTCTGCTCCCAACCTGGCTGTGCGCAGTTACACTACTGGTGAATAACCCCGTGTCTGTGTCTCCGTGTCCCCGTGTCTGTGTCTCCGTGTCCCCGTGTCTGTGTCTTCATGTCCCCGTGTTCTTGTGTCTGAATATCTGCGTGTCTGTGTCTCCGTGTCCCCGTGTCCTTGTCTGAATATCTGCATGTCTGTGTCTCCATGTCCCTGTGTCCTTGTGTCTGAATATCTGCATGTCTGTGTCTCCGTGTCCCCGTGTCTCCGTGTCCCCGTGTCTCCGTGTCTGTGTCTCCATGTCCTTGTGTCTGAATGTCTGCATGTCTGTGTCTCCGTGTCCCTGTGTCTGTGTCTCCGTGTCCCCGTGTCCGTGTGTTTGAATATCTGCGTGTCTGTGTCTCCATGTCCTTGTGTCTGAATGTCTGCATGTCTGTGTCTCCGTGTCCCTGTGTTTGTGTCTCCATGTCCCCATGTCCGTGTCTGAATATCTGCATGTCTGTGTCCCCGTGTCTGTCTCCGTGTCTCCGTATCCCCGTGTCTGTGTCTCCGTGTCTGTGTCTCCGTGTCTGTGTCCCCGTGTCTGTGTCTCCGTGTCCCCGTGTCCGTGTGTTTGAATATCTGCGTGTCTGTGTCTCCATGTCCTTGTGTCTGAATGTCTGCATGTCTGTGTCTCCGTGTCCCTGTGTCTGTGTCTCCGTGTCCCCGTGTCCGTGTGTTTGAATATCTGCGTGTCTGTGTCTCCATGTCCTTGTGTCTGAATGTCTGCATGTCTGTGTCTCCGTGTCCCCGTGTCTGTGTCTCCGTGTCCCCGTGTCTGTGTCTCCGTGTCTGTGTCCCCGTGTCTGTGTCTCCGTGTCTGTGTCCCCGTGTCTGTGTCTCCGTGTCTGTGTCCCCGTGTCTGTGTCTCCGTGTCTGTGTCCCCGTGTCTGTGTCTCCGTGTCTGTGTCCCCGTGTCTGTGTCTCCGTGTCTGTGTCTCCGTGTCCGTGTGTTTGAATATCTGCGTGTCTGTGTCTCCATGTCCTTGTGTCTGAATGTCTGCATGTCTGTGTCTCCGTGTCCCTGTGTCTGTGTCTCCGTGTCTGTGTCTCCGTGTCCCCATGTCCGTGTCTGAATATCTGCATGTCTGTGTCCCCGTGTCTGTGTCTCCGTGTCTCCGTATCCCCGTGTCTGTGTCTCCGTGTCTGTGTCCCCGTGTCCCCGTGTCCGTGTGTTTGAATATCTGCGTGTCTGTGTCTCCATGTCCTTGTGTCTGAATGTCTGCATGTCTGTGTCTCCGTGTCCCTGTGTCTGTGTCTCCGTGTCTGTGTCTCCGTGTCCCCATGTCCGTGTCTGAATATCTGCATGTCTGTGTCCCCGTGTCTGTGTCTCCGTGTCCCCGTGTCTGTGTCTCCGTGTCCCCGTGTCCCCGTGTCTGTGTCCCCGTGTCTGTGTCTCCGTGTCTGTGTCTCCGTGTCTGTGTCCCTGTGTCTGTGTCTCCGTGTCCGTGTCTGTGTCCCCGTGTCTGTGTCTCCGTGTCCGTGTGTTTGAATATCTGCGTGTCTGTGTCTCCATGTCCTTGTGTCTGAATGTCTGCATGTCTGTGTCTCCGTGTCCCTGTGTCTGTGTCTCCGTGTCTGTGTCTCCGTGTCCCCATGTCCGTGTCTGAATATCTGCATGTCTGTGTCCCCGTGTCTGTGTCTCCGTGTCCCCGTGTCTATGTCTCCGTGTCTCCGTGTCCCCGTGTCTGTGTCTCCGTGTCCCCCCCGCCCCCATCTCCACGCCAGTCCCTGGCGTATGGCCTCGCGTTCATCCGCTTCAACTCGGTCCCTGAGGATTCCTCCACAGACGACGCTCCGCAAGCCAAGCAGGTGCAGCCCGGCGCCTCTCCCGTGAACCCCCATCTCCCTTCGGTGACCCCCATCCCTTCGGTGACACCCATCCCTTCGGTGACACCCATCCCCTCACCTGGTATACAGGAGGTCGTGGGTTTGACCCCGACCCTGACTACCCGGTGACTAGGAGATGTTAACTACCTCACCTGGTACACAGGAGGTCGTGGGTTTGATTCCGAACCTGATGCCACGGTGGCTATGAGATGTTAACTACCTCACCTGGTACACAGGAGGTCGTGGGTTTGATTCCGAACCTGATGCCACGGTGGCTATGAGATGTTAACTACCTCACCTGGTACACAGGAGGTCGTGGGTTTGATTCCGAACCTGATGCCACGGTGGCTATGAGATGTTAACTACCTCACCTGGTACACAGGAGGTCGTGGGTTTGATTCCGAACCTGATTCCACGGTGGCTACGAGATGTTAACTACCTCACCTGGTACACAGGAGGTCGTGGGTTCGACCCCGACCCTGACTACCCGGTGACTAGGAGATGTTAACTACCTCACCTGGTACACAGGAGGTTGTGGGTTTGACCCCGACCCTGACTACCCGGTGACTAGGAGATGTTAACTACCTCACCTGGTACACAGGAGGTTGTGGGTTTGACCCCGACCCTGACTACCCGGTGACTAGGAGATGTTAACTACCTCACCTGGTACACAGGAGGTCGTGGGTTTGACCCCGACCCTGACTACCCGGTGGCTAGGAGATGTTAACTACCTTGCTTGGTTTACAGGAGTGCGTGGGTTCGATCCCAGACGCTGACACCTGCTGCTGTATATAGTTTGCATCTTGCTTGCTCTCTCTCTTGCCCCGTGGTGGCCGGGTGCTTTTTTTTCTTTCTCCGTGTCCTCCGCTTTTTTAAATCCTTTATATTAAGTTCGCTTGCGTGCTTGCTTGCTTGCTTACGACCGTGCAAACCATTCGGTCGTTTTTTAACCCACTTCCCGTGATCCAATCGAGCTGACATTTTGCACACAGACTCGTTGTGCGAGACAATTAATGTTCGTGAAAAAAAAATTCCAAAATGTTACACTGTTTAGGGAAAACAAATTAAATATTTAATTACCAATTGTTTAATACTGGCAGACAATCATCTGACCCATAGGTGGCAGCCATCTCAAGCCAGAGGACGAGAGGACTCTAGCCGCCACGCATATAAAGGATTTAGAGTGAACAACTTTGTTTTTACGGGTTATACTTGTTATCCCCTCCACATTTAGAATCAACGTGCATTGAAATTTTTAAAGATTATTTTTGCTGCCGTAAGTTTTCCAAATGATTGGGCCCACTTCGGTTGACCTACTATCATTTGTGGTAGCCAGGTCGCATCTGAAAAATAAGTGAATGGCTCCAGTGGCCTTTGCCTGCTAGGATGGTGGATGGTTTCGTTGGTATTTGTACGTGCGTTGGGTGATTTTTAAGACCTTTTTTGTACTTTGCACTATTTCATTACACCTCCTTTGCCAGTACCAACATATAATAATAGGGTTTTTCCCACTCATACTCTTAGGTTTTTAAATCCTTTATATTAAGTTCACTTGCTTGCTTGCTTAGGACCGTGCAAATCTTTCGGTCGTTTTTTAACCCACTTCCCGTGATCCAATCGAGCTGATATTTTCCACACAGACTTGTTGTGCGTGACAATTAATGTTCGTGAAAATTTTTTAGCAAAATTTTACACTTTAGGACTAAAAATTATATTTAATTACCAATTGCTTAATGCTGCCATGCAATCATCTGACCCATAGGTGGCAGCCATCTCAAGCCAGAGGACGAGAGGACTCTAGCCGCCACGCATATAAAGGATTTATAGTGAAAAACTTTGTTTTTACGGGTTATACTTGTTTTCCGGTAAAGTCACGTAGGTAAAATAATAATAATAAAATACAATAATAATGAATGAAAATAACTAAATAAAATCACGACGTTTCGGAGGCAACACAAGTCTCCGTCTTCAGGTGGGACCGTCACAGACAAATTTACTGTGTCAAGTGGGGGGTGGGGTGGGGTGGCACGTGCCCCCCCAATGATCCGATCTAAATCCCTCATTTCGATCGGATCGTTGGGGTTTATTAGTAATAAATCGGCATTTTGCGACCCTCACTGCCACTGTGTAGCATATTTTTACGTGCCAGGGACTCTACGAGATGATAGGACAATAGTTTGAGTCCACGATTGTCAATAAGTAACGACAAAGCGGTTATAAGTGACTCACAGAATTGTGCGCAGTTGCGTATAGAGTACACGACCGCCCTGAAGGCATCATACTTTCAGCGAGCGCGATGCCGATCACACACGGTTCGAATTCGACCCTCGATCGATGACTGCGCCACCAGAGACCCGATGTTGAGCGTGGTGCTGTATCAAGTGGTACACTAAGTTTAGCTTTGACGGTCCCACCTGAAGACGGAGACTTGTGTTGCCTCCGAAACGTCGAAATTTAATTTAGTTATTTTCATGTATTTTTTTTTTTAAATCCTTTATATTAAGTTCGCTTGCTTGCTTAGGACCGTGCAAATCTTTCGGTCGTTTTTTAACCCACTTCCCGTGATCCAATCGAGCTGACATTTTGCACACAGACTCGATGCCACGCATATAAAGAATTTGTTGAAAAACTTTGTTTTTACGGGTTTACTTGTACCTACGTGACTTTACCGGAGTGTGAATCCTTGCAGTCACGAAAGCTTCAAATCTAGGGGTTTTCTCCTTTTTTCTGGCAACAAAACTGAAACCTTTTTGCGAGGAATCATGTTACTGCATTAACCACAATACTTGCGGTCACAATGCAAACAAAAAACACTCTAATATATTGGCATTGTCCTTGAAGCTGATTGGTCCACACCAGAGACAGCTTTCTTTTGAGCCTCGTCTCAATTGGTGCTGCACCAGATGACGCCAAAAGGCGCACAGCTCAAAGACAATGCACTATCAGAGTAACGAGGGCTCGGGGTGAGCATCTACATCAGGGGTCGGCAACCAAAATAACAAGAAGAGCCATTTCTTTCCAATTCGGTACAAAATTCAGTATTTCAAGAGCCGCAATGCATCTGAGTACATACGTACTCATCGTCAAGAAGCAGCCCGTAAAGAGCCGCATGCGGCTCCGGAGCCGTAGGTTGCCGACCCCTGATCTACATCATTAGACCTCCATTGCCAGTACCAAAATATAATAATAGGGTTTTTCCCCTTTTTTCTGGCAACAAAACTGAAACCTTTTTACAAGGATTCATGTTACTACATTAACCACAATACTTGCAGTCAAAATGCAAAGAAAGCTGTCTCTTGATGTGGACCAATCAGTTTCGAGGACAATGCATATATTGTAATAGTAATAGGTTTTTACCCTTTCAACTGGTACAAAAACTGACACCTTTATACAAGGCATCATGTTTGCAATAACCACAACACAAGCAGTCAAAATGCAAACAAAAAGAAACAACTCTGATGATAATAATGATATACACACCAATGGAGACTCGGCTCTAAGGAAAGCTGTCTCGGGTGTGGACCAATCAACTTCAAGGACAGTGCATATCATTATCATCATCAGAGTTGTTTCTTTTTGTTTGCATTTTGACTGCTTGTGTTGTGGTTATTGCAAACATGATGCCTTGTATAAAGGTGTCAGTTTTTGTACCAGTTGAAAGGGTAAAAACCTACTACTATATTTGCCACTGGTAAAGGAGGTCTCATAGTGTAAATGCATATATTATCAGTGTGTTTTTTGTTTGCATTTTGACCACAAGTATTGTGGTTAATGCAGTAACATGATTCCTTGTAAAAAGGTTGCAGTTTTGTTGCCAGAGAAAATGGGAAAAACCCTCTTATTATACTTTGCACTTTCGATTTAAAGCTTTTGTGACTGCAGGGATTCATCTTCTTGGTTCTTTCGGTAAAGTCATCACGTAGAATGGAAATAATAAAAAATAAGTTGACGTTCCTCACCTGAGGACGGCTGCTTGCGTTGTGGCCGAAACGTCGTGAGAATTATTTTATTACGTTTTTATTTTTTGCTATTTTATTATTTCCATTCTACGTGACTTTACCGAAAGAACCAAGAAGATGAATCTTTGCACTCTTGCCGTGTTTGTGCGTATTGTATTGGACCATCCGTAAAAAAAGAGCTTCATAGCTTATCGGATTCCTCCAGCAGTATATATATAAATGTTATGATGCTGCTTCTCGCACATCGCACGGTCTTGACGACAAAGACGGCAATAACCTCCCAGGATGGCCACCGTCAGCTCGTGCTCGATGCACTTGGCGGGAAAAATTTCCCCTCACGGATTGCTCACCCCCCCCCCGCCTCCTCCTCCTCCGTGCGTCTGTGTCCCTGCCCCCCCCCCCCACCTGGGTCTGGGCAGTAGCAGGAGCAGCGACTGGGCGGGTTCCGTCTTCGTGACGACGTCCCGAGCAGCAGCAGCGGCGGCGGCTGCCTCGCCCCGGGTGGACTCTTCTCTTCCCGCCAGCGTCACCCCCTCCTGCTCACCCCCCCCACACCCCCGCCCCTCACAGTCAGAGTCACCCCCCCCCCCCCCCCTTCTTCACCCGCCACACCACCGGGCGTACAATGGCCGAGTCGGGCTCGTGCTGTCGAGATGTTAACTCCCTCGCCTGGTAGGCAGGGAGAGTCGTCGTTTCGATCCCGACATCCCCCAATGTCTGTTACGTGGAAACACCCCGAAACTTTCGCTGTGGCGTATGCATACGGTATATAGTCTATTACACTGGTCAACACACTTTGCCTGGCATAAGGTATTCCAATGGTTTTAAGGTAATTTTGTGGTGTGTGCTGATTCCAAATCTGGCATCAGCTGTCTCGGGTGTGGACCAATCAACTTCAAGGACAGTGCATACATTATCAGAGTTGTGTTTTTTGTTTGCATTATGACTGGGTAACATGTTGTAAATATGACAAGGTGCAATTTTGTAGATAAAATGTTAAAGTATAAAAGTCATTTTAAGCCCTTGGCCTTGCTGAAGAGGCCAACAGCGGATGGGAAGAAACTGTTTTTAAATCTTTTATATTAAGTTCACTTGCTTGCTTGCTTACGACCGTGCAAATCTTTCGGTCGTTTTTTAACCCACTTCCCGTGATCCAATCGAGCTGACATTTTGCACACAGACTCGTTGTGCGTGACAATTTATTTTCGTGAAAAATTTTTTCCAAAATTTTACACTTTTTAGGAATTTATTTTTTATATTTAATTACCAATTGCTTAATGGTGGCAGGCAATCATCTGACCCATAGGTGGCAGCCATCTAAAGCCAGAGGACGAGAGGACTCTAGCCGCCACGCATATAAAGGATTTCTAGTGAAAAACTTAGTTTTTAAGGCCCCGTCACAGAAACGACCCCCTCTCTTTGTGCCGATATGTGTTCTTTCTCCGTGTGTCCTTGTGATGTCTGTCTGCTTGTATGTCTGTCTATAGTTTTCTAGTTAGATTTTTGTTGCTATTTCTTTTATGCCTGATGATGATTGCTTGTGTTGCAATCGAAACGTCGTAATATGCCATTATTTAATTTATTATTTTATCTTTAGACGTCACTTTACCGAAAGAACCAAAGAACAGAGGAGGCTAAACGGGCGCGGCACGAGCTAGACAAGAGATTGACAGATGTGCGGCACAGGAGGATGTCGAGCTGATTGGTCTTGCCGATGACCGGCCTCTGTGCTGAAGGCGTGTTGAGGATGCTATTTGGCAGTGCCAGCCTAGGTGCACCTTGAGGCTAATAATGGTCAGTTGGAGGTAGTTGCCCTAACAGCAACAATGGAGGTCGGAGGTGCATCTGTCAGCCATCTCGGTCTGTCAACGAAATACCGCCTGGGTCTGGCCCATGACCTGCTTTTTAGCAGGCGACCATTCCACGCTTTACATGGCCTCAAAGTTCACCGAGCCTGGCACAGGCGCCGTGGTGACGTCACTTGGTGACGAATGGCGAGTATTGGTGTGTGGGGAGCGGTAGTGTAGCGGTTAGCGTGCCGCGCTACGAACCCGGCGACCCAAGTTTTGATTCGCACTCGCGGCCAACACCAGTGACGATTAGCTGAACCTGTCATGGGCCTCCCCTAGGTCGACACAGCCTCTAATGGAACGTCTGCGCCGGTTAGAAACATTCAGACTGGCCTGCCCTACGATCTATCCTGGATTTAACCAGGCTTGATTGTGTGAGGAGCTCACAAATCCTTGAAAGATCTGGGCAAAGTCCCATCGGTGAGCTTCTCCGGCAGGCAAGGCTGCATTGGCTGGGTCATGTAGCCCGCATGCCCAGCCACCGAATGCCTAAACAGCTTTTGTTAGGCCGCATAGAGGGGGCTAAACGGGCACGACATTGGCTGGAGAAGAGATGGACTGATGGATGTGGAGCCGAGTGGACTTGCCGAACACTGGTACCAGCGGTATGATCAGCCTCTATGCTCGTGAAGGACGCTACTGCGCAGTTGGAGGCAGTTGTCCATAAACAACAACTGCGGGCAGAGGAGCGACGCTCACAACAACGAGCGGAGCGCCGGGCGGCTAAAATGCTGCAAGTTGGCACAGTAGGGGGTACTGCTGGTACATCTACCAGTCATCTCGGTCAGCCAGCCCATGGCACCTGGGTCTGTCCAGAGACCTCCTGTTAGCGAGCCGTCGACACTTCACGTGCACCTGGCCTGGCACAGGCGTTGTGGTGACGTCACCGTTACTTATTGGCGAATGGCGGGTATTGGTATTGATTCATCTTCTTGGTTCTTTCGGTAAAGTCACGTAGAAGGGAAATAATAAAATAATAAAAATTAAACATAATAAAATAATTCTCACGACGTTTCGGCCACAACGCAAGCAGCCGTCCTCAGGTGAAGAACAGGTCTGTCGGAAAGACGCGTCTGTCGGAAAGACAGCGTTCATTCAGACGCTGTCTTTCCGACAGACCTGTTCTTCACCTGAGGACGGCTGCTTGCGTTGTGGCCGAAACGTCGTGAGAATTGTATTTTATTATGTTTTATTTTTATTATTTTATTACTTCCCTTCTACGTGACGACTTTACCGAAAGAACCAAGAAGATGAATCCCTGCAGTCACGAAAGCTTTAAATCGAAAATTTGGTATTGATTGTTGACTGTTTCTGTGTTCATAGCTCTGAGCTATGCCAGGGCTGCACTGGGCGATCTACCTGGGTCTCCCTCCTCACCCAGCTCCACCATCAAGCCCCAGGTCTCCTCACTTCCCGTATCTCTCTTTCTCAGTGTCCCATGTCTCTCTGTCTCGGACTCTCTTTGTCTCAGTGTCCCGTGTCTCTGCCTCAGTGTCTCTGTGTCTTAGCGTCCATTGTCTCAGTGTCTCTCTGTCTCAGTGTGCCGTGTCTCTCTGTCTCAGTGTGCCGTGTCTCTGTCCTGTGTCTCTCTGTCTCAGACTGTCTCTGTCTCAGTGTCTCTGTCTCAGTGTGCCGTGTCTCTCTGTCTCAGTGTGCCGTGTCTCTGTCCTGTGTCTCTCTGTCTCAGACTCTCTTTGTCTCAGTGTCCTGTGTCTCAGTGTCTCTGTGTCTAAGTGTCTGTGTCTAAGTGTCTCTGTCTCAGTGTCTTAGCGTCCATTGTTTCAGTGTCTCTCATTCTCAGTGTGCCATGTCTCTCTGTCTCAGTGTCTCTACCTCAGTGTCTCTCTGTCTCAGTGTGCCGTGTCTCTACCTCACTGTCTCTGTGTCTCGGTGTCCTGTGTCTCAGTGTCCTGTGTCTCAGTGTCCTGTATCTCTCTGTCTCAGTGTGCCCCGTGTCTCTGTCCCGTGTCTCTGTGTCTCAGTGTCTCTCTGTCTCAGTGTGCCGTGTCTCTGTCCTGTGTCTCTCTGTCTCAGTGTCCTGTGTTTGTCTCCGTGTTTCTCTGTCTCAGTGTGCCGTGTCTCTGTCCTGTGCCTCTCTGCTCTCAGGCCGTGTGCCTCAAGAGGAAGTTTGACTTGCCCGTGACCTCCCAACCACGGAAGAGGCGGCCGCAGGGCGAGTGGGGCGGAGGTGGAGGAGGGGGAGGAGGAGGGGGACAAGGTGGACAAGGTGGACAAGGTGGAGGAGGAGAGGGCCTCCTGATGGACCCTTCACGAGGTTTGTGTCTCCGGGTTGCGCTGCTCAGATGGGGATGTTAACTACCTCGCCTGGTATACAGAATTGTGGGTTCGATCCCGACCCTGGCTACCCGGTGGCGAGGAGATGTTAACTACCTCGACTGGTATACAGACGCTGTCTTTCCGACAGACCTGTTCTTCACCTGAGGGACGGCTGCTTGCGTTGTGGCCGAAACGTCGTGAGAATTGTATTTTATGATGTTTTATTTGTATTATTTTATTATTTCCCTTCTACGTGACTTTACTGAAAGAACCAAGAAGATGAATCCCTGCAGTCACGAAAGCTTTGAATCGAAATTTGGTATACAGAAGGTCGTGGGTTCGACTCCGGATCCTGAGACTGCCTGCTGCTGTATCTTCGGAGTGAGCAGTCTTTCTCGCTCTCCCTTGGTGGTCGCGTGGATTTTTCTCCAGGTCTTCCACTTTTTAAATCCTTTATATTAAGTTCGCTTGCTTGCTTGCTTGCTTGCGCGCTTACGACCGTGCAAATCTTTCGGTCGTTTTTTATTTAAATCTTTTATATTAAGTTCACTTGCTTGCTTGCTTGCGTGCTTACGACCGTGCAAATCTTTCGGTCGTTTTTTATTTAAATCCTTTATATTAAGTTCACTTACTTGCTTGCTTGCGTGCTTACGACCGTGCAAATCTTTCGGTCGTTTTTTAACCCACTTCCCGTGATCCAATCGAGCTGACATTTTGCACACAGACTCGTTGTGCGTGACAATTTCTTTTCGTGAAAAAAACATTTCCAAAATTTTCCACTTTTTAGGAAAAAAACATTTCATATTTAATTTAAAATACCAATGTGATAAAAATGAAACTCTTACTCAAGAAAAACTGAAATGAATAATAAAATAAAACCGATGCCACGCATATAAAGGATTTATAGTGAAAAACTTTGTTTTTACGGGTTAATTTTTTATCCCCTCCACATTTACAATCAGCGTTACCGTGCATTTTTGAGTGATTTGGCTCCTGCTATGAATTTGATCGCGATGGTGAGAAGCCACTACTTTGTTGGGCTACCATTGCTGATAACCAGGTCGCTGCTTCTGAAAAAATAGCTACTCAGTGGGGCCTTACCCACTTCTAGAATAAAACAAATAGTAGACTCTATGGGAACCTCATTTGCCAGTAAAAATATGATAATTGGTTTTATACCCTTCTATCTGGCAACAAAACTGACACCTTTTTACAAGGAGTCATGTTTGCATAGACCGCAATACCTGCGGTCATAATGCAAACAAAAGACATAACTCTGATAATGTATGCACTGTCCTTGAAGTTGATTGGTCCACACCCGAGACAGCTTTCCTTAGAGCCTAGTCTCACATGGGTTGGACCAGATGACGCCAAAAGGCGCACAACTCAAAGACAATGCACCATCAGAGTATGAGAGCTCGGGGCAAGCATCTACACTATGGGAACCTCATTTGCCAGTAAAAATATGATAATTGTTTTTTTACCCTTCTATCTGGCAACAAAACTGACACCTTTTTACAAGGAGTCATGTTTGCATAGACCAATCAACTTCAAGGACAGTGCACATTATCAGAGTTATGTTTTTTGTTTGTATTATGACTGCAGGTATTGCGGTCTAAGCAAACATGACTCCTTGTAAAAAGGTGTCAGTTTTGTTGCCAGATAAATACTCTCAATTATCCGCATGCGGTTTTTAACAAGAATTAATGAAGTGATAGGTTTTTGCCCTTTCAACTGGTACAAAAACTGACACCTGTATACAAGGCATCATGTTTGCAATAACCACAACACAAGCAGTCAAATTGCAAACAAAAAGAAACAACTCTGATGATGATAATGATATGCACTGTCCTTGAAGTTGATTGGTCCACACCTGAGACAGCTTTTTTGTACCAGTTGAAAGGGTAAAAACCTACCACTATATTTTGCCACTGATAAAGGAGGTCTCGTAGTGTAAATGCTTACCCCGAGCTCTCAATACTCTGATAGTGCGCTGTCTTTGAGTTGTACGCCTTTTGGCGTCATCTGGTCCAACACCAATGGAGACTAGGCTCTAAGAAAAGCTGTCTTGGGTGTGGACCAATCAACTTCAAGGACAGTGCATATCATTATCAGAGTTGTGTGATAATTGTAAGTGTGAGAGTGTGTGGTGTGTGTGGTGAGCGTGTGTGTGGTGGAGTGAGGGATGGAGCTCTCTCTCTCTCCTTCTCGGAGGTGGTGGAGGCCGGAGAGAAGGAGCAGCTGCATCACCTGCACAGAGCTCGTTCGCGCGGAGCAGCAGCAGCAGCAGCAGCAACAACAACAACAACAACCACAACAACAACAACCACGGGGCGAGCAAAGCCGGTGGGTGGTTGGGAGCAGTGAGAGAGTGAGCGTGAATGAGTGAGCTTGAGAGATGGTGAATGTGAAAGAGTGCGGGGTGAGTGAGTGTGTGTGTGCCTGCCCACCATCATGAAGGTCTTTAATGATTGTGAACAGTGGAACCCCAAACGCACAGAATAAAACAAATACCTGGCCTATTGATTTTATCATAGGCCTTACCAGGTTAATATAGTAGCTATGTAGGTCCGCTTTAAAATCCCTACACCTCTGTTGCTATAGCAGATGGACAGAGAATATGGCATCCTTGTAGGACTCAAACCACATTGGGGCTCCGCAAACCTCTATCCAGCCACACGCTCCACTATCCAGCCACTCACTCCACTACCCAGCCACTCACTCCACTACCCAGCCACACACTCCACTACCCAGCCACACACTCCACTACCCACACACTCCACTACCCAGCCACACACTCCACTACCCAGCCACACACTCCACTACCCAGCCACTCACTCCACTACCCAGCCACTCACTCCACTACCCAGCCACACACTCCACTACCCAGCCACTCACTCCACTACCCAGCCACTCACTCCACTACCCAGCCACTCACTCCACTACCCAGCCACTCACTCCACTACCCAGCCACACACTCCACTACCCAGCCACTCACTCCACTACCCAGCCACTCACTCCACTACCCAGCCACACACTCCACTACCCAGCCACTCACTCCCACTACCCAGCCACTCACTCCACTACCCAGCCACTCACTCCACTACCCAGCCACTCACTCCACTACCCAGCCACTCACTCCACTACCCAGCCACTCACTCCACTACCCAGCCACTCACTCCACTACCCAGCCACTCACTCCACTACCCAGCCACACACTCCACTACCCACACACTCCACTACCCAGCCACTCGCTCCACTACCCAGCCACACGCTGCACTACCCAACCACGCACTCCACTACCCACACACTCCACTACCCAGCCACACGCTCCACTACCCAGCCACACGCTGCACTACCCAACCACGCACTCCACTACCCACACACTCCACTACCCAGCCACACGCTCCACTACCCACACACTCCACTACCCAGCCACACGCTCCACTACCCACACACTCCACTACCCACACACTCCACTATCCAGCCACTCACTCCACTACCCAGCCACACACTCCACTACCCACACACTCCACTACCCAGCCACACACTCCACTATCCAGCCACTCACTCCACTACTCCGCCACACACTCCACTACCCAGCCTCATGCCCCACTATCCAGCCATACACCTGCCTGGGTATTTTGTGTCATCAAACACTCCATCCCCTCCGCTGCCCATGTGGAGAGCGTGGATGTTTTCACATACCCAGGCCAGATTCGAAGCAAGTGGCATTTATCTTGTATCTTCTGTTTAACGCTGCTGTGTGGAAGATGCCTGGTATGTCGCTCCATACAAAGCTGCAGGTCTTCTCGGCCCTCCCTTGTCGATGCTTGTGAAACGTGGACCCCTCTAATGGAACATCTTCGGCAGTTAGAGCCATTCAGGCTGGCCTGCCTATGATCTATCCTGCGTTTAACCAGGCTGGATTGTGTGAGGAGCTCACAATCCTTGAAAGATCTGGACACATTCCCATCAGTGAGCTCCTCTGGCAGGCAAGGTTGCGTTGGCTGGGTCACGTAGCCTGCATGCCAAGCCAGCGCATGCCCAAGCACCTTTTGTTTGGCCGGATAGAGGGGGTTTAAACGTGCAACGGTATGGGCTCGAGAAGAGATGGACTGGTGCGGTACAGCTGGAGGTTCGTGAAGGACGCAGCAACAGCGGAGGGCAAAGGAGGGACGCTCACAACAATAGGCAGAGCACGGGGCAATGAGAACGCAGTAAGTTGGCACAGCAAAGGGCACAGGTAGTGCATCTGCCAGTAATTTCTGTAAGTCAACCCACGGCACCAGGGTCTGTCCCGTTACTTCCTACCAGCGAGGCCTGATGGTGCACCTAGCCTGGCACAAGTGCCGTGGTGATGTCACCGCCACTTAGTGGTGACCGGTGGCTATTGTTGGTGGTTATGGCGTTTTGATGGTTGTGATGGTGGTGATGGTGGTGACGGTGTTGACGATGCTTGTGATGGTGGTGGTCGTAATGGTGGTGATCATGGTGATGGTGGTCGTGATGATGACAATGGTGGTGGTGGTGATGATGATGATGATCATCATAATGATGGTGGTGGTTACAGTGGTGATGGTTGTGGTTGTGACGATAATTATTGTGGTTATGGTGGTGACGATAGTGGTGACGACGATGGTGGAGATGATGATGATGTTGATGATGGTGATGCTGACAGTGGGGTGAAGAGGGTGGTGACGGTGGTGATGATGATGATAGCGGTGGTGATGATGGTAGTGGTGGTGATGATGGTAGTGGTGGTGATGATGGTAGTGGTAGTGACGGTGGCGGTGATAATGATGATGATAGCGGTGGTGATTATCGTAGTGGTGGTGATGATGGTAGTGGTGGTGATGATGATGATGGTGGTGGTGATGATGATGATGGTGGTGGTGGTGATGATGATGGTAGCGGTGGTGATGATGGTAGCGGTGATGATGATGGTAGTGGTGGTGATGATCGTAGCGGTGGTGAGGATGGTCGTGGTGGTGACGATGGTAGCGGTGGTGATGACGGTAGTGGTGGTGATGATGGTAGCGTTGATGATGATGGTAGTGGTGGTGATTATGGTAGTGGTGGTGATTATGGTAGTGGTGGTGATGATGGTAGCGGTGGTGATGATGGTAGCGGTGGTGATGATGGTAGCGGTGGTGATGATGGTAGTGGTGTTGATTATGGTAGCGGTGGTGATGATGGTAGCGGTGGTGATGATGGTAGTGGTGGTGATGATGGTAGAGGTGGTGACGATGGTGGCGACGGTGATGATGATAATGACGATGGTGGTGGTGACTCCGAGGCTGCCCGTTGCGCTAACCGCCCCACCCCCCCCCACCTGATCTGCCCCCCACCCCAACAGGCAGCGCTCGTGGGGTCAGGTCCCCTCCCCCGGCAGCTTCTGCCCCCCCCGCGTCTCCTGGCCAGCCTGCGCTGTGCGGGGTGGTGGTCTCGCTCAGCGGCTTCACCAACCCCCTGCGCTCCACGCTGCGCGACCTGGCCCTGGGGCTGGGCGCTCGCTACCGGCCCGACTGGGGACCGGGCTGCACCCACCTCGTGTGAGATACGGGGGGGGAGGGGGGGGGGCGAGAAGGGGGCACCGGGGGGGGGGCGGGGCGGGTGAGAAGGGGGCACTGGGGGGGGCACGGGGGGGGCACTGGGGGGGTGAGAGTAGCACAGGGGGGAGGTCATGGGGAACCACACTCATCCCCCGACATTCCTCCCCCTTGATCTGTTTTTCCCTCATCTCCACGTCTGTGTCTCCCCTGTGTTTCCGTGTCCCACCCCTCTGCGTGTCTCACCCCCGCGTCTCACCCTCGCGTCTCTTCCCGTGTCTCTTCCCGTGTCTCCATGTGACCCCGTGTCTTCCCACGTCTCAACTCGTCACCGCGTCTCTCCCCGCGTCTCTCCCCGCGTCTCTCCCCGCGTCTCTCCCCGCGTTTCCCCGCATCTCAACTTGTCTACCCATGTCACCCCGTGTCTCCCCGTGTCTCCATGTGACCCCGTGTTTTCCCACGTCTCAACTCGTCACCCCGTCTCTCCCCGCGTCTCTCCCCGCGTCTCTCCCCGCGTCTCTCCCCGCGTCTCTCCCCGCGTTTCCCCGCATCTCAACTTGTCTCCCCGTGTCTCCCCGTGTCTCCCCACGTCTCAGCTGTGCGTTTGCCCGCACACCCAAGAGCCGTCAGGCGCAGGCTGCCGGGGCTCTCGTGGTGCGGAGAGAGTGGCTGGAGGACAGCGCCGCCCAGGGTCGGAGACTCGCAGAGCGCCGGTGAGACACGGGGAGACACGGGGAGACATGGGGAGACACGGGGAGACACGGGGTGACACGGGGTGAGAAGGGGAGACACGGGTGAGAAGGGGAGACACGGGGAGACACGGGCAGACACGGGCAGACACGGGGAGACACGGGTGACAAGGGGAGACACGGGTGACAAGGGGAGACACGGGTGACAAGGGAAGACACGGGTGAGAAGGGGAGACACGGGTGAGAAGGGGAGACACGGGTGAGAAGGGGAGACACGGGTGAGAAGGGGAGACACGGGTGAGAAGGGGAGACACGGGTGAGAAGGGGAGACACGGGTGAGAAGGGGAGACACGGGTGAGAAGGGGAGACACGGGTGAGAAGGGGAGACACGGGTGAGAAGGGGAGACACGGGTGAGAAGGGGAGACACGGGTGAGAAGGGGAGACACGGGTGAGAAGGGGAGACACGGGTGAGAAGGGGAGACACGGGTGAGAAGGGGAGACACGGGTGAGAAGGGGAGACACGGGTGAGAAGGGGAGACACGGGTGAGAAGGGGAGACACGGGTGAGAAGGGGAGACACGGGTGAGAAGGGGAGACACGGGTGAGAAGGGGAGACACGGGTGAGAAGGGGAGACACGGGTGAGAAGGGGAGACACGGGTGAGAAGGGGAGACACGGGTGAGAAGGGGAGACACGGGTGAGAAGGGGAGACACGGGTGAGAAGGGGAGACACGGGTGAGAAGGGGAGACACGGGTGAGAAGGGGAGACACGGGTGAGAAGGGGAGACACGGGTGAGAAGGGGAGACACGGGTGAGAAGGGGAGACACGGGTGAGAAGGGGAGACACGGGTGAGAAGGGGAGACACGGGTGAGAAGGGGAGACACGGGTGAGAAGGGGAGACACGGGTGAGAAGGGGAGACACGGGTGAGAAGGGGAGACACGGGTGAGAAGGGGAGACACGGGTGAGAAGGGGAGACACGGGTGAGAAGGGGAGACACGGGTGAGAAGGGGAGACACGGGGAGGCACGGGGAGGCACGGGGAGATGCACGTAGAGACACAGAAAGTCGTCCGACCCTGACGCCTGCTGCATATTTGTAGTTTGCGGTGTCTATCCTTGATCGTGTGATTTTTTTTTCTTTCTGGATCTTTGTGGTTTTTTCCTCCACATTTGTAGAATCAACGTGAGTTCAGAGTTTTTGGCTCCTATACATTTCCACGCCGTGATAAGCCCACTTTGTTGAGCTATCATTTTTGACAGCCAGGCCGCTTCTGAAAAAGAGCTGTGTACAGCAGCTCAGTGGAGCCTTACCCACTTATAAGAGGACTTGCCTGCACGAATGGAGAGGCGGTCAGACACACGTGCATGAGCATAATATGGCGGTGCGTTCGCCATAGCGGTTGTACCAGGCTAGGTGCGCTTTGAGGCTATTGTGTGAAAGTGTGGAAGGTGCTTGCCACTGGCAAGTCACCGGGGCAGACCTATGGAGCCACAGTCTTGAACCCTCACAGATTTCGTTTAGACATCTGGAAGATGGTGGGGAGGTGATGATGTCAACCTCCAGCTGCTAGCGATGATGCATGAAGGCAAGGACGGGGCATGGTGGAGTGTCAACGCTCACGGCAGTGAGGACACCATCGGAGATGGACCACGCAGAAATTAATCAGCAGCAGATTCTAGATTTGAAGCTTTTGTGACTGCAAGGATTCATACTCTTTGGTTTTTTCGGTAAAGTCACGTAGGTGAAACAAGAAATCAAATAAATGAAAACAACTAAATAAAATCACGACGTTTCGGAGGCAACACAAGCTTCCTTCCGTCAGGTGTAAAAAAGGAGTAACCTAATTCTTTCTGAGATTAGTGATAGGCTAGCTTTAAATAAAATCTGTTTAGAGTTCGGTGAAGACACAGCAGCAGATGTGAGTGTGAAAGCGATGGGTATTACCTTAAATTTCGATTTAAAGCTTTCGTGACTGCAGGGATTCATCTTCTTGGTTATTTCGGTAAAGTCACGTAGAAGGGAAATAATAAAATAATAAAAATAAAACATCATAAAATAAGAATTCTTTTAAAAATAATTATTTTAAAATAATTTATATTTTATTATGTTTTATTTTTATTATTTTATTATTTCCCTTCTACGTGACTTTTAAAAATAATTATTTTAAAATAATTCATATTTTATAATGTTTTATTTTTATTATTTTATTATTTCCCTTCTACGTGACTTTACCGAAAGAACCAAGAAGAAGCATTTGCTCTGTTTAACATGTAGGCTTTCGCGACCAATTTTATTCATAATCAACGTTTTTGGGTTTAGATGGCGTTATTTATAAATGTGTCGTAACCCTCCACCACCCGACACGGCCAATCAGTAAAAAATGTACCCGTAAAAACAAAGTTTTTCACTATAAATCCTTTATATGCGTGGCATCGGTTTTATTTTATTATTCATTTCAGTTTTTCTTGAGTAAGAGTTTCATTTTTATCACATTGGTATTTTAAATAAAATATGAAAAAAATGTTTTCCTAAAAAGTGGAAAATTTAGGAATTTTTTTTCACGAACATTAATTGGCACGCACAACGAGTCTGTGTGCAAAATGTCAGCTCGATTGGATCACGGGAAGTGGGTTTAAAAACGACTGAAAGATTTGCACGGTCGTAAGCGCGCAAGCAAGCACGCAAGTGAACTTAATATAAAGGATTTAAAAAAAGTGTCACGTTGACAAAAGACAAATAGTTCACTGCTTTAGCCCACCGGTGTGTTGAAGCGTGAAACCACAACATTAAAAAAAAATTGAGTACAACGTTTCGCTGGTAATTGCATCCAGCATCATCAACTGTTAGAGCATTTGTTCTCACAGTTTTCTCAGAATTGGGGGGATGTTTGTGTTTGTATGCGTCAGGTACCTGATGTACGGCGATGGATCGAGCAGCGAGGATGAGGAGGCACGTCCCTCACGCCGCCCAAACAGAACGCCGTCGACGGTGAGTGCCGGGGGGTATGGCTGTGTGTGTGGGTGGGTGTGTGTGGGTGGGTGTGTGTGTGTGTGTGGGTGGGTGTGGGGGTGGGTGTGGGTGTGTGTGTGGGTGGGTGGATGTGTGTGGGTGGGTGGGTGTGTGACTGTTGGGGAGTGGTAGTGTAGCGGTTAGCGCGCTGCGCTAACCGCTACACTACCGCTGAACCTGGCGACCCGGGTTCGATTCCCGCTCACGGCTAACACCAGTGACGATTATCTGAACCGGTCCTGGGCCTCCCCTAGGTCGACTCAGCCTTAAATGAGTACCTGGTGAGGTGTGTAAACATCGCCACTGGGGAACCAAAGGCGGCCGGGCGTGGTGCTGGCCACCCACCTCCTCGTTCGTGTACCGTTCCGGCCTTCATAGGTGCTCGCTAACAGCACTTGCCCCTACATTCTGTTAAGGCTATACGGGGGATCTTTGTTGTGTGGGTGGGTGTGTGAATGTTGGCACAGTAGGGGGCACAGGTGGTGCATCAGCCAGTCATCTCGGTCATCTCAGTCAGTCGATCCGTGGCACCTGCTGGGTCTGCCCCGTGACCTCCTGCCAGCGGGCGTTCGACACTTCACGTGGTAGCCTCAAGGTGCACATGGCCTGGCACAAGTGTCGTGGTGACGTCACCGCCACTTAGTGGCGAATGGTGGCGGTTGTTGTGACTGTGTGTGGGTGTGTGATTGTGTGCGGGAGCTGTAGTGTAGCCCGCGCCCCCTGTGAGGTGGATAGCTGAGCGAGTGCAAAGAGTCGGAGACCCGGTAGAACAACGGGCAGAGGTGAGCTCCCAAGCGAACTGCTCAGGGGAGGGATGGTCACTGGTTTTCAGGCTTCACTGTGTTCAAGTTTCATTTATTGGGTATAGCCCTGGGAGCCATGCGGCTCTTGAGTCGGGTGCAACCGCAACAAACAAAATATGAACATCTTCTTGGTTCTTTCGGTAAAGTCACGTAGAATGGAAATAATAAAATAATAATAATAAAACATAATAAAATAATTCTCACGACGTTTCGGCCACAACGCAAGCAGCCGTCCTCAGGTGGAGAACAGCGTCTGTCGAGGAGACAGATTCAGACCGTCTCCCCGACAGACCTGTTCTCCACCTGAGGACGGCTGCTTGCGTTGTGGCCGAAACATCGTGAGAATTTGAATTTTTTATATTATTTTATTATTTCCCTTCTACGTGACTTTACCGAAAGAACCAAGAAGATGAATCCCTGCTGTCACGAAAGCTTTAAATCGAAAAATATCAACAGAGAACATCTTAAAGCGACGACGCGCAACAAAAACATCCTGGATAAACCAGCAGTGTTGTTATAGCGTGATGTGTCATTACAACTGCCTCGCCTACTGCTGCCTTGTGTGTGTGTGTGATTATATATATCTGTGTGTCTATGGCGCAGGGAAATCTCTGCTGTTCAGCCTCAAATGAGTACCTGGTGTGGTGTGTTAACATCGCCACTGGGGAAACAAAGGCGGCCGGGCGTGGTGTTGGCCACCCACCCCCTCGCGTGTCGTGCAGGCCTTTATACGTGTGCAGGAGCCTAAGTAGCGCAGAAGACGTCGATAGAGGCAACACTTATTTATTAACAAGAGCTACGATACAGCAGCTCGTAGCGAACCCTCACACTCGAAGGGGTAACGGCCCCTTCACCCGATTCTACTAGAGGATGTGTTCCTCGGCTCACGTTCCCCGTGAGCTCCTACTACTCCCCTCTATCTCAGACCATCCTAAAGGAGGCTAACTCACCTGGCCCAGCTTCGGCTCAGGTCCGACCCTCAGCCACTCGAGTCTGGCCCTCACAGGGACCCAGACCTCGCTGCTCTGAGGTCGCCCCTGGCTTGCCCTGCTCGGCTCTTATAAGAACTGCGAGACAGGGCGGTAGTCCCAGGGCTAGGCTAGTCGCTCTTCAATCTTCACTGGCTCTTCATTCTCTTCGGACTCTGACGACTGCCTCCAGCTCTCTCTCTCTCACTGCCGAGGGGTGGGGCTGTGCGGGATCCCAGCCACAGCCTCCCACACAGCCCCCCAGGGTGGTGACCGTTTGCGGACGTTGATGTAGACGCCCCCAACGTAACAGCTCGCCACACCCCGTTACGTAATACCTCTCTACACGTGCTCGCTAGCAGCACTTGCCCCAACAGTCTGTTCAGGCTACACGGTGGATTTTTGTCTCTTGCTGTGTGTGACGAGCGGTAGTGTCGCGTTTAGCGCGCCGCGCCACAAGCCCGGCAACCTGAGTTCCATCCTGCTCACGGCCAACACCAGTGACGATTATCTGAATCGTTCCTGGGCCTCCCCTAGGTCGACTCAGCCTCAAATTAGTACGTGGTGCATTGTGTAGTAAACATCGCCACTGGGGGAGACAAAGGCGGTCGGACGTGGTGCTGGCCACCCACCACCTCGTCGTGTGCCGTTCCAGCCTTCTTAGGTGCTCGCTAACAGCACTTGCCCCAACAGTCTGTTAAGGCAACACGGGGGGATCTTTGGGTGTGATTGTGAGTGGGTGAACGTGCGTCTGTTTGGGCTGGAGAACGCAACACCCCCCTGCGCATCCTCGGCGGTTGCCACCGGCAATGGGCCGTGGTGACTGAGCAAATCGGCTGTTCCCTTCATGGTAGCCACAGGGGACTCTGGGATGGGTACGAGGGAGCTGGTGATGACTGCCCCCTACTCAGCCTTCAACTCAATTCCCATAAAAAATTAAAGAAAGTTAAATTGAAGATTGTGCCGGAGGTCCCAGGGTGGGGGTGGAACAGGCCCTTTGTGGCATCTTTTGACCCAAACCCCCATTCTAGAGGAGCCAGGCGACCTGAACCCCGTAACCCTTTTTGTTCACTCCTGAAATAACAACGAGAAACCTACTCCTCTTCTTGGTTCTTTCGGTAAAGTTGCGGAGAAGGGAAGTAATAAAATAATAAAAATAAAGAGCGCCTTGACAAAAGAATATGCCTCTTGATATGCATATTCTTTTGTCAAGGCGCTCTTTTCCCCCCTTCCAACCCAGCTTATATTTATGCTCCAAGCACGTGTGCTGTTTCATTCAGACGCTGTCGCCTCGACAGACCTGGTCTTCACCTGAGGACGGCTGCTTGCGTTGTGGCCGAAACGTCGTGAGAATTGTTTTTTTTATTATATTTAATTTTTATTATTTTATTACTTCCCTTCTACGTGACTTTACCGAAAGAACCAAGAAGATGAATCCCTGCAGTCACGAAAGCTTTAAAGAAAAACCTACTGTGGGAGGACATGTTACAAGTGTTTGAACGCTCACTGCAGAGGAGGAGAGGCTGACACTTCCCTCTGTCAGGAGCTGGACAGTTACTGCCCTGGACCTCTGGAATACAGGATGGGGTGCACATCATTAGACCTCCTTTGCCAGTACCAAAATATAATAATAGGGGTTTTTCCCCTTTTTTCTGGCAACAAAACTTAAACCTTTTTACAAGGAATCATGTTACTGCATTAACCACAATACTTGTGGTCAAAATGCAAACAAAAAACACACTCTGATAATATATGCATTTACACTATGAGACCTCCTTTACCAGTGGCAAAATATAGTGATAGGTTTTTACCCTTTCAACTGGTACAATAATTGACACCTTTATGCAAGGCATCATGTTTGCAATAATCACAACACAAGCAGTCAAAATGCAAACAAAAATAAACAACTGATGATGATAATGATATGCACACCAATGGAGACTAGGCTCTAAGAAAAGCTGTCTCGGGTGTGGACCAATCAACTTCAAGGACAGTGCATATCATTATCATCATCGGAGTTGTTTCTTTTTGTTTGCATTTTGACTGCTTGTGTTGCGGTTATTGCAAACATGATGCCTTGTATAAAGGTGTCAGTTTTTGTACCAGTTGAAAGGGTAAAAACCTATTACTATTACAATATATGCATTGTCCTCGAAACTGATTGGTCCACACAAAGAGACAGCTTTCTTCGCATTTTGACCGCAAGTATTGTGGTTAATGTAGTAACATGAATCCTTGTAAAAAGGTTTCAGTTTTGTTGCCAGAAAAAAGGGGAAAAACCCTATTATTATATTTTGGTACTGGCAAAGGAGGTCTAATGATGTAGATGCTCACCCCGAGCCCTCGTTACTCTGATAGTGCATTGTCTTTGAGCTGTACGCCTTTTTAAATCCTTTATATTAAGTTCACTTGCTTGCGCGCTTACGACCGTGCAAATCTTTCAGTCGTTTTTTAACCCACTTCCCGTGATCCAATCGGGCTGACATTTTGCACACAGACTCGTTGTGCGTGACAATTTATTTTCGTGAAATTTTTTTTCCAAAATTTTACACTTTTTAGGAAAAAATAAATTATATTTAATTACCAATTGCTTAATGGTGGCAGGCAATCATCTGACCCATAGGTGGCAGCCATCTCAAGCCAGAGGACGAGAGGACTCTAGCCGCCACGCATATAAAGGATTTATAGTGAAAAACTTTGTTTTTGCGGGTTAATTTTTTGCATCCTCTGGTCTAGCACCAATTGAGACGAGGCTCAAAAGAAAGCCGTCTTTGGTGTGGACCAATCAGTTTCAAGGACAATGCCAATATATTATCAGTGTGTTTTTTGTTTGCATTTTGACCACAGGTATTGCGGTTAATGCACACATGATTCCTCGTAAAAAGGTTTCAGTTTTGTTGCCAAAAAAAAGGGGGGAATAACCCTATTATTATAGGATGGGGACCGGTTTCTGTTCACTATGAGGGGTGGACCATCTTCAACTCGGGGCAGGAAATTGCCAATCAAATAAAAGTGGCTCTTCAGAACAGAATAGTGATTTGTGTGTGGGACCAGAGGAGGAGGTTTAAGGTGTTCATATACATTACAATTGTCTCTGTGTTTGTCTGCAGCAGGGCGTGTGTCACTGCTCCTGCCGTGTCTGATTTGTCTCGTGTGTCTGTGCACCAGAGGACATCTCTGCCTGCCGCTCGAGTCTCAACTCCATCTCCGCATCGCACCGCAGGTAGCTGCATCTCACACCCGCCCCGAGTGTGTCCGGTCTTGTTTGACGGCTGCCCTCGTGTGATGGCGCTCACGAGGATCTGAGAGATGACTACCTAGCAGTTCCAGAACTACTACTACTCCCCCCCCCCCCCCCCCCCCCCCCATCAACTCTCTCTTTTCACTCCTCTACCCCAGTCCACTCACTCCCCCCCGCCCCCCTTACCTCTCTCTTCTCGCAAGACATCATGGGGCAAGGTGGGGGGGGGGGTTGATCCTGCTTGGGGCTGCGGTTAATCACACACACACACACACCCCTCCTCATGTGGAGTGGCCAGTTGAAGTCACATCTTGCAGACTGGATTGTGTGAGAAGCTCAGATCCTTCAGAGGTCTGGACACATTCCCATCAGTAGGCTCCTCTGGCAGGGCGAGTCTGCGTTGGCTGGGTCGTGTAGCCCACATGCCCAGCCACCGCAAGCCCCAAACAGCTTCTGTTTGGCCGCATAGAGGGGGCACAGTACGGGCTAGAGAAGGGATGGAGTGATGCAGTACAGGAGGATGTGGAGCTGAGTGGACTTGCCGATGACCGGTACCAGCAGTGTCAAGATCGTCCTCTGGAGGAGGTTCGTGAAGGACGCTATTGGCAGTTCCAGGCTAAGTGTACATTGAGGCTACTGGGCAGTTGGAGGCAGTCGCCCTCCAGCAACAACGGAGGGCAGAGGAGCGATGCTCACAGCAACGAGCAGAGTGCCGGGTGGCTAAAACACAGCAAGTTGGCACACTAGCAGGCACAGGTGGTGCATCAGCCAATCATCTCAGTTGGTCAACCCATGTTAACCGTCTGTCCTCTGACCCCCCTGCCAGCAGCGAACTTTCCACAGTTCTAATCGTGACCCCAAAGTGCACCTAGCCTGGCACAAGCGCCATCACCGTCACTGAATGGCGAACGGCGATTGTTGATGGTGATGATGGTGGTGGTGATTGTGTAGTGGGTTCAACGTAGTCGCAGACGTAGACTTGGAGGCAACACATTTATTCCGTTCCAACACACGGGGTAACTTCCCCTTAACAGAATAACAACCTAAGGCGGTGACCACCAGTCTAACTACACCAGTTACAACGTAACTGCTACTACGGACCGGGACCAACAATTTGATAGAAAGTTTTTTTCAGGAAACAATCCTCTTTGCTATAAAAACTTTTAACATGCATTGAACGTTTCGTATCGTGGTAACCCTAAAATTAAATCGCTAAAGCTACGCATTGTAGTGTGTAGTGTATAGTGTAGTGTATAGTGTAGTGTATAGTGTAGTGTATAGTGTAGTGTATAGTAGTGTAATAGTGTA
Organism: Lethenteron reissneri; assembly: GCF_015708825.2. Taxonomy (NCBI): domain Eukaryota; kingdom Metazoa; phylum Chordata; class Hyperoartia; order Petromyzontiformes; family Petromyzontidae; genus Lethenteron; species Lethenteron reissneri. Next base: position 1,956,604 of record NW_026891624.1, read on the forward strand.
GTGTGTAGTGTAGTGTGTAGTGTAGTGTAGTGGTTAGTGTAGTGGAATAATGTAGTGTATAGTGTAGTGTATAGTGTAGTGGAATAATGTAGTGTATAGTGTAATGTAATAGTGTAGTGTAATAGTGTAGTGTATACATGCATTGAACGTATTGTAACATATCATTGTACTGCACTCACCAAGATTCTGTCCGTCGTCTGCATACTTGAACGATGTTAGGTTGTTGACGGCTACATTTAAAATATTTAGCAATTTTGTCGCATCGCTATCGAAAGATTGAAATATCGTAAGTCGGACCATCGAAACTCGGGGACTACCTGTATACACGTGTTTTTTAAAGGAAGATTTACGGTGTATAAAGGTTGTTTCCAAAACGTTGGGTGGTGCTGCAAAGGCTTTTGTCATCCTACTTCCAATTCTTGTTCTGGTGATTATTTAAATGGCAATTAGATGAACGCCTGAGGTTTCACGGGTTTGACGGTCAGGATATTGAATTACAGATGATTGGGGGGGGGAGAACGCCGGATTTTCAAAAACGCCGGATACTCGCTACATCATCATTATTTAAACATCTTTTATTTGCACATTTTTGTATGATGTGTTGCTATGTTTTTGTGTGTTTTCAAATATGATTTATTTGTTCAAATTGTCACCAACAAACATAGAAATAGACAAAAATAAATATGATTTAAAAAATGTACCCTTTTATCTGCCAACAAAACTGACACCTTTTTTACAAGGAGTCATGTTTGCATTGACCACAATACCTGCAGTCGGAATGCAAACAAAAAACACAACTCTGATAATGTATGCACTGTCCTTGAAATTGATTGGTCTACACCCGAGACAGCTTTCCTTAGAGCCTAGTCTCCCATGGTGTTGGACCAGATGACGCCAAAAGGCGCACAACTCATAGACAATGCACCATCAGAGTATGAGAGCTCGGGGTAAGCATTTACACCATTGGAACCTCATTTGCCAGTAGCAAAATATGATAATTGTTTTTTTACCCTTTTATCTGGCAACAAAACTGACACCTTTTTTACAAGGAGTCATGTTTGCATTGACCACAATACCTGCAGTCGGAATGCAAACAAAAAACACAACTCTGATAATGTATGCACTGTCCTTGAAGTTGATTGGTCCACACCCGAGACAGCTTTCCTTAGAGCCTAGTCTCACATGGTCCTTGAAGTTGATTGGTCCACACCCGAGACAGCTTTCCTTAGAGCCTAGTCTCACATGGTCCTTGAAGTTGATTGGTCCACACCCGAGACAGCTTTCCTTAGAGCCTAGTCTCACATGGTCCTTGAAGTTGATTGGTCCACACCCGAGACAGCTTTCCTTAGAGCCTAGTCTCACATGGTCCTTGAAGTTGATTGGTCCACACCCGAGACAGCTTTCCTTAGAGCCTAGTCTCACATGGTCCTTGAAGTTGATTGGTCCACACCCGAGACAGCTTTCCTTAGAGCCTAGTCTCACATGGTCCTTGAAGTTGATTGGTCCACACCCGAGACAGCTTTCCTTAGAGCCTAGTCTCACATGGTCCTTGAAGTTGATTGGTCCACACCCGAGACAGCTTTCCTTAGAGCCTAGTCTCACATGGTCCTTGAAGTTGATTGGTCCACACCCGAGACAGCTTTCCTTAGAGCCTAGTCTCACATGGTCCTTGAAGTTGATTGGTCCACACCCGAGACAGCTTTCCTTAGAGCCTAGTCTCACATGGTCCTTGAAGTTGATTGGTCCACACCCGAGACAGCTTTCCTTAGAGCCTAGTCTCACATGGTCCTTGAAGTTGATTGGTCCACACCCGAGACAGCTTTCCTTAGAGCCTAGTCTCACATGGTCCTTGAAGTTGATTGGTCCACACCCGAGACAGCTTTCCTTAGAGCCTAGTCTCACATGGTCCTTGAAGTTGATTGGTCCACACCCGAGACAGCTTTCCTTAGAGCCTAGTCTCACATGGTCCTTGAAGTTGATTGGTCCACACCCGAGACAGCTTTCCTTAGAGCCTAGTCTCACATGGTCCTTGAAGTTGATTGGTCCACACTCGAGACAGCTTTCCTTAGAGCCTAGTCTCACATGGTGTTGGACGATTGCCGGACTGATGCAGCCTTTAGACCCGGTGATCCGGCAAATGCCAAATTACACAATCACTTTTCGCCTGATCGCAACTGTGTATTGTTTCTGTTTTCATGACCATAGTTATTCGTCCTGAAAAATGTGTATAAGTGCAGTATTTTCATTGTTTAAGTTGTTGAATGTAGTGTATAATGTACTCTATATAATATTTAACATCGAAATCAACAGCATTTAAAAATTTGAGTACGACGTTTCGCTGATTATTACAATCATCTTCATCGGGCAAGAATGGTGAAGCCCTCCTGTTGCTCCCGGTCTTAAATAGAGCAGCATCAGGGTGACGTCTTCATTTACTACACTATACACTACTACACTACACTATACACTACACTATACACTACTACACTACACTATACACTACTACACTACACTATACACTACACACTACACTATACACTATACACTACACACTACACTACACTATACACTATACACTACACACTACACTACACTATACACTACTACACTACACTATACACTACTACACTACACTATACACTACTACACTACACTATACACTACTACACTACACTATACACTACTACACTACACTATACACTATACACTACACTATACACTCTACACTACACTATACACTACTACACTATACACTATACACTACTACACTATACACTACTACACTACACTATACACTACTACACTACATTAAAATAGAGCAGCATCAGGGTGACGTCATCATCTAATTAAATCTGGTACAGTGATTCGAGGCAGAGGGGGGTGGTATTGTAATTATATATATTTGTAATCATTCAATTGTTATTCATTAAAGAAGCGAATTATTTTGTTCTTTGAAAAACGTGACACATTTTTTGCTGATTGGCCGTGTCGGGTGGTGGAGGGTTACGACACATTTATAAATAACGCCATCTGACCCAAAAACCTTTATTATGAATAATATTGGTCGTGAAAGCCTCTACGTGTTAAACCGAAATCAAGCATAGCTATACTCTTTGTTTCTTTCGGTAAAGTCACGTAGGTATAAAATAAAATAAATTAAATCACGACGTTTCGATTGCAACACAAGCAATCATCATCAGGTGGGAAAACCACAGCAAGAAAATGTTTTGCTTTAGTGGGACACAGAGTTGCCATGGTAAGAGGTTAGGGTTTTACCTGGTTAATAACATCCTTCAAATGATCGCTCAATTTGTATCCATCAAACATTTTCTTGCTGTGGTTTTCCCACCTGATGATGATTGCTTGTGTTGCAATCGAAACGTCGTGATTTAATTTATTTTCTACCCACGTGACTTTACCGAAAGAACCAAAGAGTATGGGTCCCTGCAGTCACGAAAACTTTAAATCGAGATTCAAGCATAGCTACTTTTATTTTAGTAATAGGTTTTTACCCTTTCAACTGGTACAAAAACTGACACCTTTATACAAGGCATCATGTTTGCATGATGCCTTGTATAAAGGTGTACCAGTTGAAAGGGTTAAAACCTATTACTATATTTCGCCACTGGTAAAGGAGGTCTCGTAGTGTAAATACTTTTATTTTGTCACATACACGATGCCGATCGCCGGACTGGTCCGAGCCTTTGGAGCGGTTTTGCTGGTTTAGACGGATCGGCCCGGGACCGCCGGATAATTTTGTAAACCGGATAATCAAATGTCAAATGTGGTTAAGTATAGTGCAGGTTTGCCAACAAGGGTTTTATGGATGAACAGGGCCCTATGTGGATTTCTTCTTGCGTGTGATGATGATGATGATGGTGATGGCATTGATGCTGCTGGTTTCAGTGGAGTCTTATCGGGAGGACTGGATTGTAGCATTGCGAGTGCAGTTTCATCATCTTTGTTCAGTGAATGAGGTGGAGGAGGAGGTGAAGGAGGAGGTAGAGGAGGTAACGGAGGAGGAGGTAACGGAGGAGGAGATGGAAGAGGAGGAAATGAGCATCGGGGATCGCGACTCTGAGTGGTGAGAATCTTAGCACCAAACCTCCACGACCCCTAACACTGCCCTTACCACTACCCCTGACTTAACACCATTCACTACTCCGACCATTTCCTCTTCGACTAGCCATAACACTACCACTACAGCTGCCAGTACTACTAACATTACCCCTACCATTACCACTAACATTACCCCTACCATTACCACTAACATTACCCCTACCATTACCACTAACGCTATCCTTACCGCTAACTAAACCCCTAACACTGCCGTTACCACTACCCCTGACTTAACACCATTTATTACTCCGACCATTTCCTCTTCGACTAGCCATAACACTACCACTACACCTGCCACTACTAACATTACCCCTACCATTTTCTTGGTTCTTTCGGTAAAGTCACGTAGAATGGAAATAATAATAAAAAAATAAAATAAAACATTAAATAATTCTCACGACGCTTCGGCCACAACGCAAGCAGCCGTCCTCAGGTGGAGAACAGGTCTGTCAAGAAGACAGAGTCTGAATGACAACCCCAGGCTTGGAGCGTCTTTTTAAATCCTTTATATTAAGTTCGCTTGCTTGCGTGCTTGCTTGCTTGCTTACGACCGTGCAAATCTTTCGGTAGTTTTTTAACCCACTTCCCGTGATCCAATCGAGCTGACATTTTGCACTCGTTGTACGAGACAATTAATGTTCGTGAAATTTTTTTCTCCAAAATTTTACACTTTTTAGGGAAAACAAATGAAATATTTAATTACCAATTGCTTAATACTGGCAGACAATCATCTGACCCATAGGTGGCAGCCATCTCAAGCCAGAGGACGAGAGGACTCTAGCCGCCACGCATATAAAGGATTTATAGTGAAAAACTTTGTTTTTACGGGTTAATTTTTTTAAGCTGGGATGGAGGGGGGGAGAGCGCCTTGACAAAATAATTTGCATATCAAGAGTAATTTTGCATATTTATGTGAAATGCAGATATGCGATTAGTACTATTTGTGAAATGCGTAGGAGGTTTGGCGAGGGGTTTAAAGTCATTACCACTAACGCTATCCTTACCGCCAACTAAACCCCTAACACTGCCCTTACCACTACCCCTGACTAACGCTACTTAACTCCTCTGGCCACTAACCCCTACCACTAGGCTTACACTGCCAGTACTCTGAACACTACCCATACCTCTAGCCATACCACTATCACTATCATTACCACCTCCCCCAACACTACCCATACCTCTAGCCCTATCACCATCATTACCACCTCCCCTAACACTACCACTTCCACTACCCATACTACTACCCCTACCACTGTGCCTGTTACTGCAGCGCGCCCAGCCCGCCTGGTGCATTAGGAGACCCCTACGATGGGACCACAGAGGAAGAGGAGGCAGTGGAGGAAACGCAGGTGGGGGGCAGGGCAGGAGGAGGGGGGAAGGAGGAGGAGGCAGCCCCTGGCCCCCCTGAGCTGCCCGGTGAGTGTCAGCACTGACCACACACTGACCACACACACTGACCACTCACACTGACCACTCACACTGACAACTCACTCACTCACACAGACCACTCACTGACCACACACACTGACCACACACTGAACACACACACTGACCACTCACACTGACCACTCACACTGACAACTCACTCACTCACACAGACCACTCACTGACCACACACACTGACCACACACTGACCACACACTGACCACTCACTGACCCACACTGACCACACACGGACCACTCACACTGACAACTCACTCACACAGACCACTCACTGACCACTTACTCACACAGACCACTCACTGACCACACACTGACCACTCACTAACCCACACTGACCACAACCACTCACTGACCACTCACACTGACAACTCACTTACACAGACCACTCACTGACCACTTACACAGACCACTCACTGACCACACACTGACCACTCACTGACCACACACTGACCACTCACTGACCACACACTGACAACTCACTCACACAGACCACTCACTGACCACTCACACTGACAACTCACTCACACAGACCACTCACTGACCACTTACTCACACAGACCACTCACTGACCACACACTTACAACTCACTCACACAGACCACTCACTGACCACTTACTCACACAGACCACTCACTGACCACACACTGACCACTCACTGACCACACACTTACAACTCACTCACACAGACCACTCACACTGACCACTGACCCACACGACCACTCACACTGACCACACACTGACCACACACTGACCACACACTGACCACACACTGACAACTCACTCACACAGACCACTCACTGATCACTCACACTGACAACTCACAAACACTCTCACACTGACTACTCATTCACACTCGTTGACCAAGCGTTCACAGACCACTACTCACACTGACTGCTCGGTCACACTGACCACTCACGAACACTGACACGGATCACTCAATCACACTGACCACTCAAACACTCACTCACACAAGCCACTCGCTCACTTACTGACACTGACCACTCACTCGCACAGACACACTGCGATCACTCACTCAAGCACAACAGCGATCACTCGCCTACACAGACACAGTCATCACTCACACACTGCGATCACTCACTCAAGCACAACAGCGATCACTCACCTACACAGACTCGGTCATCACTCGCACACCGCGATCACTCACTCAAGCACAACAGCGATCACTCACCTACACAGACACAGTCATCACACACACACCGCGATCACTCGCTCATCATATTCACCGTTGCTCTAGATCTGCTGTCGGGGAAGAGGATTCTTCTGCACGCGTCGCTCTCCGCTCAAGAGCGCCGCTCCCTGCAGCGACTCACCGTGGCCTGGAACGGGTACCGGGGGTCACGGGGTGACGCGAGGGGGTGACGCGAGGGGGTGACGCGAGGGGGTGACGTGGGGGGGTGACGTGGGGGGTGACGTGGGGGGTGACGTGGGGGTGACGTGGGGGGGTGACGTGAAGGGGTGACGTGATGGGGTGACGCGGAGGGGGTGACGCGGTGGGGGTGACGCGGTGGGGGTGACGCGGAGGGGGTGACGCGGAGGGGGTGACGCGGAGGGGTGACGCGGTGGGGGTGACGCGGAGGGGTGACGCGGAGGGGGTGACGCGGAGGGGTGACCGGCGAGGGGTGACGCGGAGGGGGTGACGCGGAGGGGGTGACGCGGAGGGGGTGACGCGGAGGGGGTGACGCGGAGGGGGTGACGCGGAGGGGGTGACGCGGAGGGGGTGACGCGGAGGGGGTGACGCGGAGGGGTGACGCGGAGGGGGTGACGCGGAGGGGGTGACGCGGAGGGGGTGACGCGGAGGGGGTGACGCGGAGGGGGTGACGCGGAGGGGGTGACGCGGAGGGGGTGACGCGGAGGGGGTGACGCGGAGGGGGTGACGCGGAGGGGTGACGCGGAGGGGTGACGCGGAGGGGGTGACGCGGAGGGGGGTGACGCGGAGGGGGGTGACGCGGAGGGGGTGACGCGGAGGGGGTGACGCGGAGGGGGTGACGCGGAGGGGGTGACGCGGAGGGGGTGACGCGGAGGGGGTGACGCGGAGGGGGGGGTGACGCGGAGGGGGTGACGCGGAGGGGGTGACGCGGAGGGGGTGACGCGGAGGGGGTGACGCGGAGGGGTGACGCGGAGGGGGGTGGACGCGGAGGGGGTGACGCGGAGGGGGTGACGCGGAGGGGGTGACGCGGAGGGGGTGACGCGGAGGGGGTGACGCGGAGGGGGTGACGCGGAGGGGGTGACGCGTGAAAAGAATGGGTGACGTAATGGGATGTGACGGGCTGCTGTGTGCGCCGTGTGTCAGGAGCGTCGTTGCTGACGGTGCAAGTGAAGAAGTCGACTTCGTCATCGCCAATCACGGCTGGGATGAGAGCTTCGACGAGGTGGGTGTGACGAGGTGAGGGTGTGAAAGGGTGTGACGGGGTGAGGGTGTGAGAGGGTGAGGGTGTGACGGGGTGAGGGTGTGAAAGGGTGTGACGAGGTGAGGGTGTGAGAGGGTGAGGGTGTGACGGGGTGAGGGTGTGAAAGGGTGTGACGGGGTGAGGGTGTGAAAGGGTGTGACGGGGTGAGGGTGTGAGAGGGTGAGGGTGTGACGGGGTGAGGGTGTGAAAGGGTGTGACGGGGTGAGGGTGTGAAAGGGTGTGACGAGGTGAGGGTGTGAAAGGGTGTGACGGGGTGAGGGTGTGAGAGGGTGAGGGTGTGACGGGGTGAGGGTGTGAAAGGGTGTGACGGGGTGAGGGTGTGAAAGGGTGTGACGAGGTGAGGGTGTGACGTGACGGGGTGAGGGTGTGAGAGGGTGAGAGTGTAAGGGGTGAAGGTGTGACAGGGTGAGGGTGTTAAGTATGTGGTGAGTTTAACACGAGTGGTGAGTGTGATGTGAGTGTGATGTGAGTGTGAGGTGAGTGTGGTGTGATGTGAGCTGTGATGTGAGCTGTGATGTGAGTGTGATGTGAGTGTCATGTGAGTGGTGATGTGAGTGGTGATGTGAGTGGTGATGTGAGTGTGAGGTGAGTGTGATGTGAGTGGTGGTGTGAGGTGAGTGTGAGGTGAATGTGAGTGGTGATGTGAGTGGTGATGTGAGTGGTGATGTGAGTGTGATGTGAGTGGTGATGTGAGTGATGTGAGTGGGAGTGTGATGTGAGTGTGATGTGAGTGTGATGTGAGTGTGATGTGAGTGTGATGTGAGTGTGATGTGAGCTGTGGGTGGTGATTAGTGAGTGTGAGGTGAGTGTGATGTGAGTGGTGAGTGTTACGAGGTGGTGGTAATTGGTGTGATGTAGTGGTGGTGGTGAGTGGTGTGACGAGGTGGTGGTGAGTGGTGTGACGAGGTGGTGGTGAGTGGTGTGACGAGGTGGTGGTGGTGAGCGGTGTGACGAGGTGGTGGTGAGCGGTGTGACGAGGTGTTGGTGGTGAGTGGTGTGACGAGGTGGTGGTGAGCGGTGTGACGTGGTGGTGGTGAGTGGTGTGACGAGTGGTGGGTGGTGAGCGGTGTGACGTGGTGGTGGTGAGTGGTGTGACGAGGTTGGTGGTGGGTGAGCGGTGGTGACATGGTGGTGGTGGGTAAGTGGTGTGACGAGGTGGTGGTGGTGAGCGGTGTGACGAGGTGGTGGTGGTGAGTGGTGTGACGAGGTGGTGGTGGTGAGTGGTGTGACGAGGTGGTGGTGGTGAGCGGTGTGACGAGGGTGGTGGTGGTGAGCGGTGTGACGAGGTGGTGGTGAGCGGTTGTGACGAGGTGGTGGTGGTGAGTGGTGTGACGAGGTGGTGGTGGTGAGTGGTGTGACGAGGTGGTGGTGAGCGGTGTGACGTGGTGGTGGTGAGTTGGTGTGACGAGGTGGTGGTGGTGAGCGGTGTGACGTGGGGTGGTGGTGAGCGGTGTGACGAGGTGTGTGGTGGTGAGCGGTGTGACGAGGTGGTGGTGAGCGGTGTGACGAGGTGGTGGTGAGCGGTGTGACGTGTGGTGGTGAGTGGTGTGACGAGGTGGTGGTGAGCGGTGTGACGTGGGTGGTGGTGCGTGGTGTGACGAGGTGGTGGTGGTGAGCGGTGTGACGTGGTGGTGGTGAGCGGTGTGACGAGGTGGTGAGTGGTGTGACGAGGTGGTGGTGAGCGGTGTGACGTGGTGGTGGTGGTGAGTGGTGTGACGAGGTGGTGGTGAGCGGTGTGACGAGGTGGTGAGTGGTGTGACGAGGTGGTGGTGAGCGGTGTGACGTGGTGGTGGTGAGCGGTGTGACGAGGTGGTGGTGAGCGGTGTGACGAGGTGGTGGTGAGTGGTGTGACGAGGTGGTGGTGAGCGGTGTGACGAGGTGGTGGTGAGCGGTGTGACGAGGTGGTGGTGAGCGGTGTGACGAGGTGGTGGTGAGTGGTGTGACGAGGTGGTGGTGAGTGGTGTGACGATGTGGTGGTGAGCGGTGTGACGAGGTGGTGGTGAGTGGTGTGACGTGGTGGTGGTGGTGAGCGGTGTGACGAGGTGGTGGTTTGAGTGGTGTGACGAGGTGGTGGTGGTGAGTGGTGTGACGAGGTGGTGGTGGTGAGTGGTGTGACGAGGTGGTGGCGAGCGGTGTGACGTGGTGGTGGCGAGCGGGTGTGACGTGGTGGTGGCGAGCGGTGTGACGAGGTGGTGGCGAGCGGTGTGACGTGGTGGTGGTGAGCGGTGTGACGAGGTGGTGGTGAGTGGTGTGACGTGGTGGTGGTGAGCGGTGTGACGAGGTGGTGGTGAGTGGTGTGACGTGGTGGTGAGCGGTGTGACGTGGTGGTGGTGAGTGGTGTGACGAGGTGGTGGTGAGTGGTGTGACGAGGTGGTGGTGAGTGGTGTGACGTGGTGGTGGTGAGTGGTGTGACGAGGTGGTGGTGAGTGGTGTGACGAGGTGGTGGTGAGCGGTGTGACGAGGTGGTGGTGAGTGGTGTGACGAGGTGGTGGTGAGTGGTGTGACGAGGTGGTGGTGAGCGGTGTGACGAGGTGGTGGTGAGTGGTGTGACGTGGTGGTGGTGGTGAGCGGTGTGACGAGGTGGTGGTTGTGAGTGGTGTGACGAGGTGGTGGTGGTGAGTGGTGTGACGAGGTGGTGGTGGTGAGTGGTGTGACGTGGTGGTGAGCGGTGTGACGTGGTGGTGGTGAGCGGTGTGACGTGGTGGTGGTGAGCGGTGTGACGAGGTGGTGGCGAGCGGTGTGACGTGGTGGTGGTGAGCGGTGTGACGAGGTGGTGGTGAGTGGTGTGACGTGGTGGTGGTGAGTGGTGTGACGAGGTGGTGGTGAGTGGTGTGACGTGGTGGTGAGCGGTGTGACGTGGTGGTGGTGAGTGGTGTGACGAGGTGGTGGTGAGCGGTGTGACGTGGTGGTGGTGGTGAGCGGTGTGACGTGGTGGTGGTGGTGGTGAGCGGTGTGACGTGGTGGTGGTGGTGGTGAGCGGTGTGACGTGGTGGTGGTGGTGGTGAGCGGTGTGACGTGGTGGTGGTGGTGAGCGGTGTGACGTGGTGGTGGTGAGTGGTGTGACGAGGTGGTGGTGAGTGGTGTGACGAGGTGATGGTGAGCGGTGTGACGTGGTGTGGTGAGTGGTGTGACGAGGTGGTGGTGAGCGGTGTGGACGAGGTGGTGTGAGTGGTGTGACGAGGTGGTGGTGTGACGAGGTGGTGGTGAGTGGTGTGACGAGGTGGTGGTGAGTGGTGTGACGAGGTGGTGGTGAGTGGTGTGACGAGGTGGTGATGAGCGGTGTGACGAGGTGGTGGTGGTGAGCGGTGTGACGAGGTGGTGGTGGTGAGCGGTGTGACGAGGTGGTGGTGGTGAGCGGTGTGACGAGGTGGTGGTGGTGAGCGGTGTGACGAGGTGGTGGTGGTGAGCGGTGTGACGAGGTGGTGGTGGTGAGCGTGTGACGAGGTGGTGGTGAGTGGTGTGACGAGGTGGTGGTGAGCGGTGTGACGAGGTGGTGGTGAGCGGTGTGACGAGGTGGTGGTGGTGAGCGGTGTGACGAGGTGGTGGTGGTGAGCGGTGTGACGAGGTGGTGGTGGTGAGCGGTGTGACGTGGTGGTGGTGGTGACGTGGTGGTGGTGGTGAGCGGTGTGACGTGGTGGTGGTGGTGAGCGGTGTGACGAGGTGGTGGTGAGTGTTGGTGACGACGTGGTGAAGAGTGTGACAAGGCGGTGTCCCCTGCCCGCCCCCCAGGTGCTGGTGTGGAGCCCCGCGGTGCTGTTTGTCCGCCCGCGCTGGCTGCTCGAAAGCCTCCGGCGCGGGTCCCTGGCCCCGCCGCAGCCGTTCGCCATCGCGCCCTAGCGGGGCGGAGGGGGCGGGGGGCCTGAGCCCCAGACAGAAATATCAACAGAGACACAGACTCTAACGGTGGCACCCACATCCCCGTGGACCCCGAGACCCACCGTGGACCCCGAGTGGACCACAAGTTCCTCCTTGAACCACAAGTTCCCCGTGTGAACCCCGAGACCCACCGTGGACCCCGGTGGACGATGTGTTCCCCGTGGCACCACGAGTCTCCTGTAGACCCCGTCTCTGGACGCAACCTTCCAGGACCGTGCTCACCTCCCCTCGCCTTCCTCCCTCAAGCTTTCACCAAACCGGCATTCGCCGCCTTCACCAAGCTGTGCCGACCGGCACGGTGACGTATGGTCCGATAACACCCCCCTTTCACCACCACCACCACAGTCCAAATTGTGTTGTTGGGGTGGGTGTGGGCCCTCATCCAGCAGTGGAGTGACATTGGGGGGAGGGGGGTTTGTGTGCGTTGTTACATTGGAGCCTCTTTGCACCGCACAGGTAATAGCAGCAGCCGCTACCATTGTAGGTGCCCGCAACCGAGATTTTGTTTTGCTGGTTCAGTCGCATAAATATAAATGTGTCGTTAAACCCACCGCCACCACCACCCCGATACCACAGCCCGATCAGTTTGTCACGTAAACACAAAGTGCCAATTATTTACTTAGTTCAGCACTAACCAGTTTCATCTTCTTGGTTCTTTCGGTAAAGTCACGTAGAATGGAAATAATAAAATAATACAAATAAAACATAATAAAATAATTCTCACGACGTTTCGGCCACAACGCAATTTATTTTATTTTATACCTACGTGACTTTACCGAAAGAACCAAGAAGATTAATCCCTGCAGTCACGAAAGCTTTAAATCGAAAACTAACCAGTTTGTGTGTGTTGGAGAGTAAACCCACTGCAACATTTACAATTCGATTTCGATTTAAAGCTTTCGTGACTGCAGGGATTCATCTTCTTGGTTATTTCGGTAAAGTCACGTAGAAGGGAAGTAATAAAATAATAAAAATAAACATAATAAAATAAAAATATAAAAATAAAACATAATAAAATATTTTTATTTTATTATGTTTTATTTTTATTATAAAATATTTTTATTTTATTATGTTTTATTTTAAATCCTTTATATTAAGTTCGCTTGCTTGCGTGCTTGCTTGCTTGCTTACGACCGTGCAAATCTTTCAGTCGTTTTTTAACCCACTTCCCGTGATCCAATCGAGCGGACATTTTGCACACAGACTCGTTGTGCGAGACAATTAATGTTCGTGAAAATTTTTTCCAAATGTTACACTGTTTAGGAAAAACAAATTAAATATTTAATTACCAATTGCTTAATACTGCAGACAATCATCTGACCCATAGGTGGCAGCCATCTCAAGCCAGAGGACGAGAGGACTCTAACCGCCACGCATATAAAGGATTTATAGTGAAAAACTTTGTTTTTACGGGTTATACTTATTATTATTTTATTACTTCCCTTCTACGTCACTTTACCGAAAGAACCAAGAAGATTTACAATTCGAGTTAACGAGACATTTTGCTGGTAATTACAACTGACCTGATCAGGTGACGGCCAGAATTGTTGATAAATCCTCCTCCTGGTTTGGTCTTAAATAGAGGCGGGATAAATGTGATGTCAGCCTGATGAGGCTGGTTGTAATGACATCACGGTACACGAATTGCAAACGCTGTGGGTTTACTCTCCAACACACAACCAGTTAACAATAGCGGTTGTTTGGGTTAGATCGCGTTAATATATAAAAGTGTCGTTAAAACCCGCCACCACACGACACAGCCAACTAGTAAGGGTTGTCACGTAAACAGAACGTGCCAATTCGTCACTAGTGCAGCACTCACCGGTGTGTTTGAGAGCCAAGCCACAACATTTACAATCTGAGTACGACGTTTCGCCAGTAATTACAACCAGCTTCATCAGGTAATCGTCACTGGTGTTAGACACATTTACGCCTCTGTATAATTCTAGCTTTGAAGCTTTCGTGACTGCAAGGATTCATACCCTTAGGTGTTTTCGGTAAAGTCACGTAGGTTAAACATAAAAATTAATAAAAGTAAAATAAAATAAAAATCACGACGTTTCGGAGGCAACACAAGTCTCCGTCATCAGGTGGGACCGTCACAGCCAGATTTGCTGCATCACTTGATGCACGTGGCTTATCACGTTGATACAGCTATCGTGGCTGTGACGGTCCCACCTGATGACGGAGACTTGTGTTGCCTCCGAAACGTCGTGATTTTTATTTTATTTTATTTTATTAATTTTAATGTTTTACCTACGTGACTTTACCGAAAAAACCTAAGAGTATGCTTCTGTATAAGGAACGAAACAGACTTCTCCACACTTTTATATATTTACGCGATCTTACTCAAATAACCTCTTATGGATGATATTGATCGTGAAAGTCTACGTCTTAAACACAAGCAGTTAGTGCTGAACTGGTCACGAATTGGCCACGAGATTAAACCCAAAAAACCTCTCGATAATATTGTTCACGAAAGCCCTGCTACTACTACTACTACGCGTTAAACTATAGGTTCCAGTCACCCTCACAGCGAGCCACTTCAACTGGCACGTGGCTGATCAAGTTGACGTGGAGCAGCAGCTGTAAATGTCACATTGAGGGTGGTCGAGAAGCCAGATGCATGGCCTGTCCCCCGATTCTCCGCGTACCTTTTAGGAACCGCTCAGCGCCAGAAGAATTGCATCAGGAGTTGAGCGGGGAGCTGGTGCATCATCATCATCATCGCCGCTGCTGTGATGATGATGATGCCTTCTTTTGCTTTTGTGAAATCGGGGCCTTCTAAGTTGACGTCACACCACTCACCACACGGTTCTGTTTCCCGGGGTGGTGACTCGTCATCGCCACACCCAGAGAGTGTTTACATTTTTCCCTGTGTCTGTGTGTAGTTGTGTAGTGGTTAGCGCACTGCACTACGAACCCACCGTCCAGAATTCGGTTCCCGCTCATGCCCAACACCAGTGACGAATATCTGAACGTGTCCTGGGCCTCCCCTAGGTCGCCTCAAATGAGTACCTGGTGCGGTGTGTAAACATCGCCACTGGGGAGACGGAGGCGGTCGGGCGTGGTGCTGGCCACCTACCCCCTCGCGTGCCGTTCCGGCCTTCATAGGTGCTCGCTAACAGCACTTGCCCCAACAGCCTGTTAAGGCTACACGGGGGGATGTTTTCCTTGGTTTTGTGTGTCCATCCCAAACATTTGGCGTAAGCTTCTCTCCCGTCACGTTCTTTTTCGACGGACGCGGTTGGAGAGGAGTTTGAGGCCCAACGAGATCGGAGGCAGGGGTCTCGCACTTGCGTCACGCCGCGTGTTCATGGGGCCACTCAAGGCACTGGTATTTTGCCACAATGTAGCTTATTGCTCACCCCAGATGGGCCGCCTGCCTCACAAAGGGGTTATAATGCAGGAGGTTGCTGGGTTCGATCCTGAAACCCTGACGCATGTATACAGTAGACTCGATAACACTGGTTAGCACACTTTTTCTGGCATAAGGTATTCCAACGGTTTTAAGGTAATTTTGGGGTGCTGTTTCCAAATCTGGCATCAGTTTTTGTCTATCACATCAGGTTTTTCAGATATCAAATATTGCATTTTCAATAAAAACTGCTAAATATTTTTTTTTTATAAATGTGGATATCTACATAAAATGATATTATAAACACACTACCCTAAAAACACAGCACCATATTTTAACACTAAAGCAGTCACTGACTCGCAACAACTTGCAATCATAAGTGACAGAGTTAATTTCGGGTAAAATCAATGAAAATGGGGTATGCCGATAGCATAAAAAATTTACCCATAAAAACAAAGTTTTTCACTATAAATCCTTTATATGCGTGCCAGCCCACATTGGTCTTTGAAACGGGCGGCTAGAGTCCTCTCGTCCTCTGGCTTGAGATGGCTGCCACCTATGGGTCAGATGATTGCCTGCCACCATTAAGCAATTGGTAATTAAATATTTTTTATTTCCTAAAATGTTGAAAATTTTGGGGGAAAAATTTTTCACGAACATTAATTGTCACGCACAACGAGTCTGTGTGCAAAATGTCAGCTCGATTGGATCACGGGAAGTGGGTTAAAACACGACCGAAAGATTTGCACGGTCCTAAGCAAGCAAGCAAGCAAGTGAACTTAATATAAAGGATTTATAAAATGAGATGTGATGGAGCAAATCTGAGATCAGATTTGGAATCGGCACCCTGAAATTAGTCTAGAACAGCTGCAAAAGTCCAGACCAGAAAAACAAGTTTTTTTGTTGACCAGTGTTTTCCGTGTGCGGTTTTTATCCAATTTGTGGATTAAGCACGCGCCTGAGATTTTGACACACGTTAATAACTCGTGGATTGTTTTTCCTTAAGCCCAATGTAATAATATAAAAACAAACTGTTGTACATTGTGAATCTTGGAAATGTTTATTGCAAGTGACGTGCTGAAACCGAACAAACATGTTATTGCCTCTACAGTATAACACAGTAATTGCATATCTTTAAAACAGTGGGGCGGAGTTTGATTGATTTTGATGAGTGTGGCTCTTCTGTCCACTATAGCGGGCCGAGTCTTCTGCGCGTGAGCAGGAAAGTGTTACTACTTGGCACGCGCATTGATCGGTCGATTGTGAGCAATCGTTCTAAATCCAAAGAGTAACAATCGAAATCTTCAGTTGTGCTTCATTTCAAATAAGATATTTTTCAAATAATTGACTGCAGTCCTCCCCGTCATTACCGCAGATAATCGACAGTCCACTGCAGTTTTGGGAGGTTGCATGTCTCGATCCACGTGATGGCGTGGATTTTTAAAATCCTTTATATTAAGTTCACTTGCTTGCTTGCTTGCGCGCTTACGACCGTGCAAATCTTTCGGTCGTTTTTTAACCCACTTCCCGTGATCCAATCGAGCTGACATTTTGCACACAGACTCGTTGTGCGTGACAATTTATTTTCGTGAAAAATTATTTCCATAACTTTACACTTTTAAGGAAATTTTTTATTATATTTAATTACCAATTGCTTAATGGTGGCAGGCAATCATCTGACCCATAGGTGGCAGCCATCTCAAGCCAGAGGACGAGAGGACTCTAGCCGCCACGCATATAAAGGATTTATAGTGAAAAACTTTGTTTTTACGGGCTAATTTTTCTCTGGGTTCTCCAGTGTTTTCTCTCCACGTTTCGAATAGACATGCGTTTTTTAGACTGTTTTGGCTGTTGCTATACATCTCCACACGATGATAAGGTGCCACCACTTCATCGAACTATCATCTGTGATGGCCAGGTTGCTTCTGAACATATTCCTGCGGAGGGAGCTGGTAGGAACGTCGGGTTGCTCGGTCAATGGCCTGCAGGGTCAACGGCGGCGTGGTGTATTCCGCAAATATGCCCGACTGAGGGCGGGCACAAGCCGGCGTGAGTAGGTTAAATGTTGAGTTTTATAAGGGCACCACGGGGTGACCAGCCCCTCCCCACCCAGCCCCACCTCTCCCAGCCCCTCCCTCCCCACCCAGCCCCTCCCTGCACGACGGACGGACACAATAATCCCCTGTGGGCTGGTGTAACCAGTGGGTTCCTACCAGTAAAATAGCTATACAGCAGCTCAGTGGGGCTTTGCCTGGTAAAATAAAATACAAGTACAGGCATTCATCGACTTACGAACGCCCTGTTATGAACACCTGTACATACGAACCAGCTTCCATAAAAAAACATTTTTGCAAAAAACATCCATTTAAAACGCAAACTCGCACTTGAAAACTGAACCGCGGAACTATTTTGTTCAGAGGAGCGATCCTCGGCGAGATGTTAATGAGTTTAACGATGCTTCCCTTTTTGTTGATCCATAACACGTTTCATAACACTGGCCATGTGGGCATTCGAATGCAGTGCATTGTTTTGTTCCGACTTACGAACCGTTCGACTTACAAACGGGTCTCAGGAACGAATTCGGTTTGTAAGCCAAGGACTGCCCCGTACTGCATTGTATTGAGTGAGTGACTATACGACCATTCCTAGGCCTGCCTGATCCCTATTTGCCTCGTGACTAGAACTAGTACTATCCCATCCATAATCACATCGTGATTAGTACTATCCACTCCATAATCACCTCGTGATTAGTACTAGTACTATCCAATCCATAATCGCCTCGTGACTATTACTAGTACTATCCAATCCATTGTCACTTAGTGACTTTCTAGATTTCAAGCTTTCGTGACTGCAAGGATTCATACTCTTAGGTTTTTTTTGGGTAAAGTCACGTAGGTAAAAAATAAAATTAAAAATTAATAATGGAAATAAAATAATAAATCACGACGTTTCGGAGGCAACACAAGTCTCTCATCAGGTGGGACCGTCACAGCTAAAATGACTGCATCTTGATGCAGTAATGCCTCCGAAACGTCGTAATTGATTATTTTATTTCCATTATTAACTTTTAATTGTATTTTTTACCTACGTGACTTTACCGAAAAAACCTAAGAGTACCTAGTGACTATAACTATACCTACCCCATCCATATTAACTAGTGATTAGTACTTTGTCGGGGCACTGCTGAGCCCCCAGAATGCCTTAGCCCTGGGCTCAAATTGGGAGTGCTGCTGAGACCGGATTTTCTTGGTCTCCTCATCTCGGTCACCGTTGAATGTATACACACGGATCGTATTAAAATGCGTTGTGGCTCTGCGACTCTGCGTGTTTGGGTTGTGCCGCTGCCTCGTGGTGTTTCCGCGGCGATGTCCCACTTTCGCTGCGCCTGCTGTCGAAGCTTTGTCGGGTCTCTGGGCTGCTGCTGCTGCTGTTGTTGTTGCAGTTGGAGAGTGGAGAGGGAAAGACAGTAGACAGACAACAGAGACACAGACGGACAGCAGACACGGTCATAGACACGAACAGAGACACGGATGCGGGCACTGACACGGATAGAGTAGACACACGGACAAGGACAAACAGAGAAAGGCAATGAACAGGACAGAGCAAACGGAGAGACAGAGAGACGTGTCCCCGTTGATGTGCCTAGCACCGCTAAGTGAAGGAGAGATTTCTGTGATCCACCCTATCGACCATGAACTCTATCTGTGTGTTGCTTGAGTAGCGAAAATGAGTGGTGAATTCTGACATTTAGCCCCGGGAAGTTTTCTCAACGTCTCTACGCAAGGAAAGAAAGGGGCGGTGGGTTGGCTGTGGGATTGGAACACCGGGCAGGGAAAATGAATGCATCGACTCGTGTAGGCTGATGGGTGCATCACTACCCAACATCTTACACTCCACCTACATGAAGTTAATGAGCAGAGGGACATCACTACGCTTTTGTGGTCCTGTGTACAGCCAGTGGTGCTTGCTTTATCTTTGTGTACAGAATCAAACCCTGGCTTATAATCAGCCTCATTTAGCCAGACGGGGTTGGCCGTTTTTAAAAGAGTCGATTACGGCATTTTTAAATGGCAAAAAAATTAACCCGTAAAAACAAAGTTTTTCACTATAAATCCTTTATATGCGTGGCGGCTAGAGTCCTCTCGTCCTTTGGCTTGAGATGGCTGCCACCATTAAGCAATTGGTAATTAAATATAATTTATTTTTTCCTAAAAAGTGTAAAATTTAGGGAAAATTTTTTCACGAAAATAACTTGTCACGCACAACGAGTCTGTGTGCAAAATGTCAGCTCGATTGGATCACGGGAAGTGGGTTAAAAAACGACCGAAAGATTTGCACGGTCCTAAGCAAGCAAGCAAGTGAACTTAATATAAAGGATTTAAAAAAGGATAAATGTCGGGAGTAATTTACTTAAACTAAAAACTTTTATTTTTATTTTACCAGTCAAGGCCCACTGAGCTACGTAGCTCTTTCAGAAGCGACCTGACCACAAACGATGGCTCAACGAAGTTGCTTATTGCATGGAAAGTTGTTAGCAGCAGCAGCAGCTGCCAAATACTCTAAACGCCCACTGATTCTAAATGTGGAGGGAATAAGTAATATAAAAAAAAACACTTTTTTTAAAACACGCTTTAATGAAATGGACCCGACTCGTAAGGGCAGAACTCCACGACTCCAGGAAGTGACCGCAAAACTTGCCATAACGTCAGTGACCGTGGTGGTTTACAGCCAACGTCAGTTAGACCCACGCCGAAACATAACATATAAAAATGAATGGTTTTTTTAATAGAATAGAGCAGGGGTCGGGAACCTTTTTGACTGGGAGAGCCATAAAACCCAAATATTTCTAAATATATTGCATTGAGAGCCATATAGTATTTTTAACCTATAATAAATTAAATATGTCTTACTTTTAATGCGACTTCTGGTGCTGCATGGTGTTGCTGATGGCCTTGTAGTCTGGTTCATACAACGTGGTGAGGTTGAGCTTCATGCAGGCGTGACCCGTGACATTTATCTTCAAAACAAATTTCTGTTTACTTTAAAATGACACAGTATTATTAAGCAATTTCACAAGTATTTTAAAATCAGTTCCAAACTGATTTTTTTTCAACTCAAAATTGTCTGGGAGCCATATGCCGTCACTAGAAGAGCCATATATGGCTCGCGAGCCATAGGTTCCTGACCGCTGGAATATAGTATTGTCATCAGTATGACATACGTATACCAAGTTTGCAGTCGATATCACATTGGGAAGTGGGTAAAATTTAGTTACAAGATTTTAGGATATGACAATAACAACAGTGAGTTCATAGAAAGCGTGTAAAAAGATAGTTTTAAAATTTTATTTTTTGATAGAATATGGTATTGTCATCACGAGAACTTCAAATCTAGATTCATACATTTGTAGAGGTGTTACGGAGGGCAAATAAACACACTGGGAGTGGTTATGCCCGTACGCCAAGAGGTGCTTACATCCACGTCCGCACCGTTCAGCCTGGGGGGGGCTAACAACGGCGCTGGGATCCCCCACGGCCCCACCCCTCAGTGGGGGAGTTGCTATATAAGGCGGTGAGCCGGAGGGCTCGGGGTTCAGTGTTCAGCTTTAACCAGTGAAGCAAGAAGACCGGCGAGATAGGCCCTGGGACTCCCCTGGATCGCTGTCCTTCTCAGGGCCGACCAGGGCGAGCCAGCGGCATGGCCCCGAGAGCCCAGAGCCGATGCTCTTGTAAGAGCCGGTCTGGGGACTCAGGGTGCCGTAATCCTAGCTTAACCAGAGCTGGGTAAGCTAGCCTCCCCTACCCGGTAGTGGAGGACCTAGGAGTAGGCTAGCCGTGACATAGATTGTGGGATCTCCCTGTTAGACGGGTGAAGGGGCCGGTCTGGGGACTCAGGGTGCTGTAATCCCAGCTTAACCAGGGCTGGGTTAGCTAGCCTCCCCTAGCCCTGTAGTGGAGGACCTAGGAGTAGGCTAGCTGTGACCTAGAGAGTTGATCTCCCTGTTAGACGGGTGAAGGGGCCGATACCCTTTCGAGTGTTGTACATCTCGGCCTGTTATGTACATTGTGCTTAATAAATAAGTGTGCCTCCAACTACGTCGTCCAAGTCTCCTGGAACCTACTACACATTTATTTCCTCACAACCATATTGGGTCAGACAAGGGGGGGGGGGTGTTACTCGTTTGAAACGGAATGCAGCAAGGGGAGGGGGTATACAGCCGAAGCCAAAAATAAATGCCGAGAACAACTCGCTGTCGTAGACTCTTCTCCACCCAACAGCCGATAAAACGCCACCGTGAATCAACGGCGCCAAATCTAATCCCGCTTCAGCAGCACCTCTCCCCTCTTAGGGGCCGTCCATAAATGACGTCACACGATTTTGGACGATTTTTGACCCCCCCCTTCGTCACTCGGCGTCACAAAAAGTCAGACCCCCCCCCTTCAAATAGACGTCACAAAGCTCTGCCCCCCACTCAAGAAGAATAAAACATGATTCAAATTGCTTTCAACTATTGTCATTGTAGTGTATATTTAATGTGGAGTGCACTCTGATGTTGTAGGAGAAAACATTTAGTAAAAAGTCTATTTAATTAAGTAGAACGTATTCTTGGTTCTTTCGGTAAAGTCACGTAGAAGGGAAATAATAAAATAAAATTTATATAAAACTATATTTTTTACATTAATATTGTTTTATATTAATATTATTTTATTATTTCCATTCTACGTGACTTTGCCGAAAGAAACAAGAATATGAATCCCTGCAGTTAGTATAACGTGTTGTCTATATTTATTTAAGTTTGCGCATTTTGATGTGACGTCACATTTCTCACCCCCCCTCCCATCGTCACAAATATCTGACCCCTCCCCCCCCCCAGGTGTGTAAATATTGGTCCCGGTGGATTGTGGACCAATCGAGCAGATATCCATTTTAGTTCGACCAACTCACACTGCACGGATAGCTTTCTCTACACTTGATCGACCTCCTAAATATGCAACCCATCATGTTACAAATGTAGAAACCCTTTAAGCTTCAAACAACCCTCCATAAGCAGCATAGCCGAATTATCAGCTTAATGGAGGACCTACATTTCAATACCCTCCCCAAAATACTTATCCCTGCCCACACGGTAAGTCGCATTACATATGTAGTGACATAAGAAGGGAGGGGCTGCTGGGGGCTCTGGGATCCCAGGCGAGTCCAGACGCTTAAGCCTCTGGGCGCCAGGCGTTGAGTTCCCAGGCGCTTAATCCCCTGGGCGCCGCCAACGGGGGGGAGGGGGGGGGGGGCTGTGTGTGCTCTGTGGGATGTCTGGTGGCGCACACGGCCCCACGCCTCGTTGGACCAGACATAAAAGGAGAGCTCCCTGGACGATCGGGGCCCAGTTGTAACTCAAGACCCAAGACCCACGACCAGCCATCTGAAGACCCTGGGATGCTGTGAGAGCCAGCGCTGGGACTCTGGAACTCCCGACTCTACGACCTTGTGAGGATGAGCATAGCCAGAGTAGAGTATCTAGAGTATCTAGGCTGTGTAGCTAGGCTGTGTACCTAGGCTGTAACAGAGTATCAGGACTGTTGGAGTGTTGTATTGTAATAAAGAAGTTACATCTACAAGTGTCTCCGGAACCCGTTACATTTGGCGTCAGAAGTGGCTATGGAGACAAGAAGTAAGCCACGTACCTTCAGTCCTGACGGCGATGAAGACGAGCAGGCAGCGACGGGGTGGCCAACGCCGGCCGACAGCGATGCTGCACCGCCGGCCGACAACAACGCCGCACCGCCGGCTGAGCAGCTGTCTGCTCCGCCGACCGTCCCCTTTCCAGCGTCGGGAGCAGAGATGGAGGAGGCGCTGCTTCGCCTCGCAGAGCTGCTCTGCGCCACCGCCTCCCTCCTGGGCGAGCTGCGGTGCTCGCGGCTGATGGCGGGAGGAAGAGAGGAGGTGCGGCGCTCGCCCGAGCCCGCCGCCGCCATTCCCCCCACGGATGTGAGGGATACTTCCAGAAATGACATCACTTCCACCAGAGGAGCAGTGACCGCTGGGAGCGACGTCACTTCCGGGCCCAGCGTGGGCCAACCCGACGACACCGCGTCATCAGCGCTGCGTCCCTCACCGCCGGGTGACAGCTGTTGGCAACCTAGCACAGCGCGTCATCAGCGCTGCGACCGGACAGTGAGGGCGCCATTCTTACTGTAACCAGCGCCGGGGCCGGCACATGGACCGACACGCAGGTCGCCGCCTTTGCTGCTCTGGCCAAAGGTTGGAGGTCGGGAGACCAGGCCCCTCACACTTCGTACATTTACGCGCTCCAGATTAATGATTTTTTTGTTGACATTTTCTTCGTTGTCGTCGGGGAGTCGTGACTGTTGTTGGGTAAACTGTGTGGAGCTTCGCTCGTGAGTGTTGTCAATGTGTGTGCGAAACTTTGCTTGTGATTGTTAACAATGTATGGTTTGTATTGAGCTTTGTTCGTGATTGTTAATGTATAGCTTGTGCTGTCATTGTTAACGATGTATATACTGTATGGGGCATTTATCTTCAGATGGTGACAATGGCCCAGCGGGTGTTGCGTGTCTAACACGAGAGTTGTGGTCCCGTCATGCTATGGCTGACGGCTTGACCTGACAGCCCGGAGATAGAGACACTCCGTGGCATGTCTAGCCTAGTGGGCTGTGTGCTCACATGGCTCGGAGAGTGTGGTCCCGTCATGCTATGGCTGACGGCTTGACCTGACAGCCCGGAGATTGAAACACTCCGTGGCATGTCTAGCCTAGTGGGCTGTACGCTCACAGGGCTCGGAGAGTGTGGTCCCGTCATGGAATAGCTGACGGCTTGACCTGACGGCCCGGAGGTTGAGACCCTCCGTGGTACGTCTGGAGCAGTAGGCTTGCCCTGACGGCCCGGAGATTGAAACACTCCGAGGCGCGTTGAAACAGTGGGCTGGAGATTCGTGGTGTTCAGGTGTAGTTGTCCCGTTACGTTGGGACTGTATCCCTCCGTTGTTAGGGTGCATGTTGTGCAGGGAGTGAACAATGGGTCGTCTCGGATCGGTCTGTACAGCTATATGCTGCGATGCGAGTCTTGGAGAGAGGTTGGGTCTCAGATCGGTCGGTACAGCTATATGCTGCGATGCGAGTCTTGGAGAGAGACTGGGTTGAAGTCCCCCCCGATATGGCCGACGTGCGCGGTTTTAGGATGGAGACGCCACGTTGGAAAGGCGGGGGGTGCAAACGGTTGACATGTAATGTCGGTGGTGGTCCTCATTGAGGGCTGCTGGGACGCAAGCACGGGATGCCTTGGAGATGCGGTTCGCGTGTGCGGCCACCATTTATGGACAGGAGCAGGCAGATTTATTTTGGTTGTCATGTAAATTTTATATATATATATTTAAAAATGTAGATACTGGAGCAGCCCTGAAGTGCGACTTCTTTGCCCAGTACATGGGTCGGCCCTGAAGTACGACTTCTCGACCCGGGACGTAGACAGACGTCCGGATTAGTGTGTGTAGAGGGGTGCTCGACATGTTGGTCTTCGCCTTCTCTCCACCTGACTGATGGGAGGCTGGCAGAGTGGTGTGGATCCCTGCCATCCATGCGGTGGTTGTGTGATTTCGGTTCGATTACCGGTGTTGGTTGTGCATCCAACGCGTCGGAATCTGTATATTTGTTGTTGTTAATTCCCCGTTTTCTATGCGGATCCCGAGGAGGGCTAGGTGTGCCGCGGGTCGTTTGTTCACGTGTCATTGCTTCACCTTTTTGTTGATTGATGCTTGTATATAGTGTAGAGTTGTACAGGTTGGTTATGGTTTTTATGGTTGCTTTCTTGTTCTCTTTTCTTTTCCTGTTGAGGCTCGCATATTTTTTTTCTCTCTCTCCCTTTCGTTAATTTAAACTTTCTAATTATTGACAGCCGGGATGGCTGGAGGCTACGTAGAGGGGGGTAATGTAGTGACATAAGAAGGGAGGGGCTGCTGGGGGCTCTGGGATCCCAGGCGAGTCCAGACGCTTAAGCCTCTGGGCGCCAGGCGCTGGGTTCCCAGGGGGTCCAGACGCTTAAGCCTCTGGGCGCCAGGCGTTGAGTTCCCAGGCGCTTAATCCCCTGGGCGCCGCCAACGGGGGGGGGCTGTGTGTGCTCTGTGGGATGTCTGGTGGCGCACACGGCCCCACCCCTCGTTG
Source organism: Lethenteron reissneri (assembly GCF_015708825.2). NCBI lineage: Eukaryota > Metazoa > Chordata > Hyperoartia > Petromyzontiformes > Petromyzontidae > Lethenteron > Lethenteron reissneri. The sequence continues at coordinate 1,982,000 of NW_026891624.1, forward strand.
GACCAGGCATAAAAGGAGAGCTCCCTGGACGATCGGGGCCCAGTTGTAACTCAAGACCCAAGACCCACGACCAGCCATCTGAAGACCCTGGGATGCTGTGAGAGCCAGTGGTGGGACTCTGGAACTCCCGACTCTACGACCTTGTGAGGATGAGCGTAGCCAGAGTAGAGTATCTAGAGTATCTAGGCTGTGTAGCTAGGCTGTGTACCTAGGCTGTAACAGAGTATCAGGACTGTTGGAGTGTTGTATTGTAATAAAGAAGTTACATCTACAAGTGTCTCCGGAACCCGTTACACATACCAAAATAAAATAAATCAAAGCACTATACCTAGCCATCTCAGCCACTCCTGACTGAACAGTGGGTATTAGAGTAGGCGATTCTGGTATGAGTGAGCACAGTCATGAATTACGCACTAGAAGGTGCCATCTCTGTAACACCCACACACACTCGTGACCTTTTCACAGAAACTATGTCTGTGAAGATGTTCAATGATGGACCGCCAGAGGCCGCAAACGGGTTTTGATTCCTTACCCGTACCCGGCCGCACCAGGGTCGCAAATGGGTACCCGTACCCGTCCGTACCCGTACCCTACCCGTACCCGGCCATGTACGGGTAGGGTACGGGTATCGGGTACCTGATTGCGACCTCTGGGATGAAGCCACGTTGCAGGCGCGGGTGGGTTGATTCTGGGAACTTGAATTGTGAGAAGAGACAAGACGTTGGGAAATGAGTGACAAACAGTGACACACCAGTGACTCACGGTCTACCCGTACCCGTACCCGGCCGCACCAGAGTCGCAAACGCGTACCCGTACCCGGCCGGGTACGGGTAGCCGGGTATCGGGTAGGATACGGGTATCGGGTACCCGGTTGCGATCTCTGTGGTCCGCGCCCTCGGAGTAGTGAGTTTTCCCACTCCACAGATTTCACTTGTCGACGGCAAACACATACGGCGAGTTATTTCTGAAGCAGTGTCGAGGCCGTCCAAAGTTCGGTCATCAAGCGGTACTGAGTGGCACTATCAATAGCTCGTGAGAGTTTGGCATTCCTCCAACGGTGCGGTCGGGCAAAAGAGCAAGCCCCCCCACCCCCCCCCCCCCCCGCAAATTACCAGCTGTGTCAGCAAGGGTTGGCAAGCGCTGTGAGCTTGCCGAAACTCGTGTACCAACGTTTTTGTCATTGTGTGCAATTGTGAACAGTAGCCATATAAGACATGCATTAATACTGGTAGGAACGAAGTGAACCAGCCTACAATAGATTATATCGTCCGTCCGTCCGATGTCTGATGTCCGATTAGGTGTAGCAACATCGCCCCCTACTGCAAACACTTGGCAGGACCCTACAAAAACCTTTACACTCAGTGAGGCTTTCCTGGCTAAACAAGTGTAATAATACATGATGTTTATATTCCTTGGTTATTAGTTCCTACCAGCCCACCCCGCAGGGACCTGTTATTGGTTCACTGCAGCTCAAAGACTCATTCCCTACAAGGTGTGTGGTGAAGTTAGGAAGATGTCCATGCGTGCTCGATATTTGAAGGCTTGAAGACCAGAATCGGTGATTTCGCCGACAGGGAGGTAGTTCCATATCCGGTCAGCAGTGTGAAGAATGGAGCTTCTGGCGACTTTGAGGGGGGGGGGGGGGGGGGGCAAGGGATGAACACAGAGAGGTGTTCATACTTACTCTTTGGTTAATTGTTTTTATATCCTTTATATTAAGTTCGCTTGCTTGCTTGCGTGCTTGCGTGCTTGCTTGCTTGCTTACGACCGTGCAAATCTTTCGGTCGTTTTTTAACCCACTTCCCGTGATCTAATCGAGCTGACATTTTGCACACAGACTCGTTGTGCGTGACAATGCATTTTCGTGAAAAAACTTTTTCCGAAATTTTACACTGTTTAGGGAATTTTTTTAATATTTAATTACCAATGGTTTAATGCTGCCAGACAATCATCTGACCCATAGGTGGCAGTCATCTCAAGCCAGAGGATGAGAGGACTCTAGCCGCCCCGATGCCACGCATATAAAGGATTTATAGTGAAAAACTTAGTTTTTACGGGTTAATTTTTTTACCCTTTTATCTGGCAACAAAACTGACACCTTTTTCATAAGGAGTCATCTTTGCATTGACCAGAATACCTGCAGTGGGAATGCAAACAAAAAACATAACTCCGAGAATTATTTTATTATGTTTTATTTTTATTATTTTATTATTTCCCTTCTACGTGACTTTACCGAAAGAACCAAGAAGATGAATCCCTGCAGTCACGAAAGCTTTACATCGAAATATAACTCCGATAATATATGCATTGTCCTTGAAATTGATGTAAATGCTTACCCCGAGCTCTCATACTCTGATGGTGCATTGTCTTTGAGTTGTGCGCCTTTTGGCGTCATCTGGTCCAACACCATGTGAGACGAGGCTCTAAGGAAAGCTGTCTCGGGTGTGGACCAATCAATTTCAAGGACAATGCACATACATTATCAGAGTTATGTTTTTTGTTTACATTCCGACTGCAGGTATTGTGGTCAATGCAAACATGACTCCTTGTAAAAAAAGGTGTCAGTTTGGTTGCCAGATAAAAGGGTAAAAAAACAAGTATCATATTTTGCTACTGGCAAATGAGGTTCCAATGGTGTACTCTTTGGTTTTTTCGGTAAAGTGACGTAGGTATAAAATCAATTAAATTAAATCACTATACCTACGTGACTTTACTGAAAGAACCAAAGAGTATGGATCCCTGCGGTCACGAAAACTTCTAATCTAGAGTGTTCATACCTGTCAACCCCTTATTAGTACTTACCCTATTACAGACCAATTCCGACCTTATTACATTGGTCAACAAAAAAAAACATGTTTTTCTGGCCTGGACTTTTGCAGCTGTTTTAGACTAATTTCAGGGTGCTAATTCCAAATCTGATCCCAGATTTGCTCTATCACATCTCATTTTATGCTATCGGCATTCCCCATTTTCATTGATTTTACCCGAAATTAATGCTGTCACTTATGATTGCAAGTTGTTGCGAGTCAGTGACTGCTTTAGTGTTAAAATACGGTGCTGTATTTTTAGGATAGTGTGTTTATAATATCATTTTATGTAGATATCCACATTTATTTAATATTTTTCTTCTGCAGTTTTTATTGAAAATTCAATATTTGATATCTCAAAAACCTGACGTGATGGACAAAAACTGATGCCAGATTTGGAATCAGCACCCCAAAATTACATTACTGCCGTTGGAATACCTTATGCCAGAAAAAGTGTGTTGACCAGTGTTATTCTTGGGTCGTTCGGTAAAGTCATGAAAGTTTTAAGTCAATTCCGACCTTATTGATCACCCCGTACCCTTATAAATATCAAAGTTCATCCTGAAAAGTCCCATCACAAGGGGCACACACACAAGAAATGGAAAGCGACTCAAAATACTTTAGTACAATAACAAGGGCGGTGATCTTATATAATTAGTTAAACAAAGAGTAGAGGGGGTGATCAATACGGACGAAAAAACGCTACCCTATTCTACTAGTAAGGTCTATTATTTGTCAAACGCAGTTTTTGTCCAACGTAGCATTTTCCAGGAATAACAAGTATAACCCGTAAAAACAAAGTTTTTCACTATAAATCCTTTATATGCGTGGCGGCTAGAGTCCTCTCGTCCTCTGGCTTGAGATGGCTGCCACCTATGGGTCAGATGATTGCATTGCACCATTAAGCAATTGGTAATTAAATATAATATTTTGTCCTAAAAAGTGTAAAATTTTGGAAAAAAAATTCACGAACATTAATTGCCACGCACAACGAGTCTGTGTGGAAAATGTCAGATCGATTGGATCACGGGAAGTGGGTTAAAAAACGACCGAAAGATTTGCACAGTCGTAAGCAAGCAAGCATGCAAGTGAACTTAATATAAAGGATTTAAAAACTCTCGTAGTCCGGCGAGATCTGCCTGTACAAATACAAATATCCCCCATATAGCCTTAAGACTGTTGGGACAGGTGTTGTTAGCGAGCACCTATGAAGGCCGGCATGGCACATGAAGGGGTGGGTGGCAAGCACCACGCTCTGCTACCTTTATCTCCCCAGTTGCAATGTTTACACACTGCATCAGGTACTAATTTGAGGCTAAGTCGACCTAGAGAAGGCCCAGGGCCAGTTCAGATTATCATCACTAGTGTTGGCCGTGAGTGGGAATCAAACTTGGGTTCGTAGCGCAGCGTGCTAACCACTACACTACCTCTGCCTGTACACGACGTACACACACACACAAGAAAAGGAACGCTCCACGAATTTGCGTGTCATCCTTGCACAGGGGCCATGGAGAGTGACTATGCATCCTTCGTTAGAGGAAGTTGCAGAATTGTTGTGAAAGCGAGCGTGACCAGATACTTCCATCCCGGTTTCACAAGTTCAGGAAGTGGTCAGTGTTCCCCTTGGCTAAGCCTCGTAATGACTCTGACCAAAGATCTGCGGAGAACGAGTTGGAGTGGAGAGGACGGGGCTATTGCCAGAGTTGGTGGGGTAATCAGTTAGAGCGACGCATGGATCTGAGACAGAGCCAACCCAGACCCCCCCCCCCGCGATTCGATTATCAAGTTTTGTGGTCGCAATTACATTTTGAAACAAAGCGTATATATTCCTTCTATAATTGAAGCTTTCGTGACTGCAAGGATTCATATTCTTGGGTTTTTTCAGTAAAGTCACGTAGGTAAAAAAATAAAATTAATAAAAGTAAAATAAAAGAAAATAATATAATAATAAAAATGTTTTTACTTTTATTATTTTAATTTTTTACCTACGTGACTTTACCGAAAAAACCCAAGAATTTAAAACGTATAAAGGTGTACAAGGAAGTCATCGACTTATGAACACCCAGCGTACGGACACCTGGACTTACGAACGAGCTTCCATGAAATAAAAAACAAAACATTGACACATAAAACGCGAAACTATTTTGTTCAGAAGAGCTATCCTTCGCGAGATGTCATCAGTCGGCATCGCGCTGGGAGTGAGGGTTCATGTGTGTGAGCGCGTGCCTGGGTATTTCGTGCTATAAAACACTCCACACCCACAATTCCCAATTGATGATGGGGCAGTTGTGCAGAGAGTGGAAAGTTTTACATACCTGAGCAGTGTGCTCATGACTGTCTGCGGTTTGACAGCATCGGTCTCACTCCGAATCAGTCGAGCGGCATCGGTTGCGTAACGCTGTGGAAGTTACCTGGTCTGTCGCTTCACACAAAGCTTCGGGTCTTCTCGGCCACAGTCATGCACTTTCTTTTCTATGCTTGCAAAACATGGACCCCCCCCCTAATGGAACATCTTGGCTGTTTAGAAACATTCAGGTCTGGGCCTGCCTACGATGCATTCTCTGGGATTAACCAGGCTGGATTGTGTCAGGAGCTCACAAATCCTTGAAATAGCTGAACAAAGTCCCATCGGTGAGCTCCTCCGGCAGGCAAGGCTGCATTGTCTGGATGAGGGGGTAGGGGGTAGAGGCGAGGAATGGGGGGGGGGTCAAAAAGTACTCAACGGTGGAGGATGGGTATTCTTAGGTTTTTTTCGGTAAAGTCACGTAGGTAAACAATTTAATAAAAGTAAAATAAAAAATAAAATAAAATTCACGACACTTGATACAGCTTTCGTGCTGCGACGGTTCCACCTGAAGACGGAAGCTTGTGTTGCCTCCGAAACGTCGTGATTTTTATTTTATTTTACTTTTATTAATTTTAATTGTTTACCTACGTGACTTTACCGAAAAAACCTAAGAATATGAATCCTTGCAGTCACGAAAGCTTCAAATCTAGAAGGAAGGAGGATGGGGTCCACTCACTATATCTGGACTCTGTTCCAGGAAAAAACCGACAGCCGTCATCGGTGCTGGATTTGTTTTACTGGTAGGAACGAAGTGAACCAGCCTACAATAGATTATATCGTCCGTCCGTCCGTCCGTGTAGCAACATCGCCCCCTACTGCAAACACTTGGCAGGACCCTACAAAAACCTTTACACTCAGTGAGGCTTTCCTAGATTTGAAGCTTTCGTGACTGCAAGGATTCATATTCTTAGGTTTTTTCGGTAAAGTCACGTAGGTAAAACATTAAAATTAATAAAAGTAAAATAAAAATAAAATAAAAATCACGACGTTTCGGAAGCTTGTGTTGCTTCCGAAACGTCGTGATTTTTATTTTATTTTACTTTTATTAATTTTAATGTTTTACCTACGTGACTTTACCGAAAAAACCTAAGAATATGAGGCTTTCCTGGCTAAACAAGTGTAATAATACATTATGTTTATATTCTTTGGTTATTCGTTCCTACCAGCCCATTAATTCTAGATTTTAAGCTTTCGTGACTGCAAGGATTCATATTCTTAGGTTTTTTCGGTAAAGTCACGTAGGTAAAACATCAAAATTAATGAAAATAAAATAAAATAAAAATCACGACGTTGCCTCCGAAACGTCGTGATTTTTATTTTATTTTATTTTCATTCATTTTGATGTTTTACCTACACGGTGACTTTACCGAAAAAACCTAAGAATAATAATCTCCCAGTTTCGTTCCGTCAGTCAGCCAGCCCCTCCCGCTCCGCCTGCTGGTCCGTGGCCAAATCAATCCGTGGTGGGGCGCTGCTCGCAGTTTCATCTAAAATCGAGCGTCAAAAGCTCCCAATCCTCTTCATCCTCCTCTTCTCATTCTGCTTCTTCCGTACGGCGGCTGACGATGTAGACGCAGAGACAACGCGACTACGAGTGTCACGCATTCTATCGTTGAGGGGGTCTCGGCACAGAAGCAACCGCGTCAGGCGCAAGCGGAGTTTCTATATTCGCCGCGGGTGTTCTTCTCCTCCTGCTGCTGCTGCTTTCGTATTTGTGGATCCCTTGAGCATCATTGCTTCGTGATAGACATACAGTAGGTTGTGCTCTCTCTCTCTCTCTTCTGGATGAGCGCAGTCAGTACACTGCTGCTGCTGCTGAGTTTAATAAGATCCCACTTGTGCTCTGGGTATGCGCATAATGAGTTAAGCTCCAGCAATGAATTAAGACAAAAACAACAACTGCAGCTACAACTACAACTATTACAACAGCAGCAGCAGCAGCGCGGATGAATGGCGAGCCTCGCCACGAGAACTCCGGTAAGAGTCCCGCATCACTCCGGGAGTGGACACTGCGCCGGATTTGGTGGTGGTCGATTTGGACAGAGTTTTAAAAAAATCTAAACTTTTTTTCTTGGTTCTTTCGGTAAAGTCAAAGAGATAGAAAACTAAAAATAGATAATGAAATTTAAATTAAACAATGAAAAAATAATAAATTGAAAATAATAGAAGCAAAAAACCACGATAAAAAAAATAGTAAAATAAAATGTTACATAAATTGAAAATAATAAAAGCAAAAAAAAACCCACGACGTTTCGATCGCAACACAAGCGGTTTTCATAAGGATTTTATTATTTTCAATTATTTATTTTACTATTTTTATCGTGTTTTTTCGCTTTTATTATTTTCAATGTATAATTTTTATTTTTTAAATGATAAGAAAAAATTGTAATTTCATTATTTATATATATTTTTCTTTTTTTTCTTTTCTATCTACGTGACTTTACCGAAAGAACCAAGAATATGAATTCCTGCAGTCACGAAAGTTTTAAGTCAAATTTTTTTTATCTAAACCAGTCGTAAGGGCCCGATTCATCTGTATAGCTCTTTTGTTCAGCAACGACCTGGCTATCAGAAATGAAAACTCAAATTGAAGTGGCTGAACCAGCATCATGCTGACATGTCAAGCAACAGTACTATCCTGGTAAACGCGTGACGTTGATTCTAAATGTGGAGGGGAAAAAACCGCAGGGCCCCCCAGAGAAATCTCCACGTGACCACGGGGAGCGAGCGAGAGAGAGAAACACCACTAACTCCAACCCATACAGTCGGCGTCAGGGTTTCGGATAGATTATTCTTTGTTTTTTTTCGGTAAAGTCACGTATAAAGAAAAAATAATAAATTAAATACTAGCATACGACGTTTCGATTGCAACACAAGCAATCATCATCAGCTATAATGAAATAGCGACATAGAATCTAACCAAAAAACTATAGACAGACATATAAGCAGACAGATATCACCAAGATACACAGAGAGAGCAACACAGGTACAGAGAGGGGTGATCGTCTCTGTGGGGTGGCCTTAAATAGACAGAGGGGGGCAGAGGCAGAGAGAGGGAGGGAGTTAGAGAAAACATGTACATGTCAATGAGTACGAAGGGACGCGTAGTGAAGTACGCAGGCTTAGAGGGAGACAGAACACACGAAATTAAATAACCTCGCAAAGATTCGAAATGTTAGAACCCACGACCTCCTGTATAGCAGGCGAGGTAGTTAACATCTCCTAGCGGAGCCGCAGCTATAAGGGGCCGTCCATAAATGACGTCACGCATCTAGGGTGGGGGGGGGTCAGACATTTGTGACGATGTGTGACGAGGGGGGGAGGGTTGAGAAATGTGAGATCACATCAAAATGCGCAACTTTAAATGAATATAGACAACACGTTCTACTTGATTAAAATAGACTTCTTAATAAATGTTTATCCTACAACATCAGAGTGCAGCGCCACATTCAATACGCACTACAAGCGATTTGAAGCATGTTTTATATTTTTGGGGGGGTGGGGGCAGAGCTTTGTGACGTCATATTTGAGAGGGGGGGGTCTGACGTTTTGTGACGCCGTGTGACGATGGGGGGGGGGGGGGGGTAAGAAATGGTCCAAAATCACGTGACGTCATTTATGGACGGCCCCTAAGAGCTTAGCACAGCCTGGGCGAACCACAGCTTATATCTCGTGCGCTCAAGAGGCACTCAAAAGAGTTCTCATAATTGACGCACTCAAACTCAGCACAAGAGTAGAATGCGACTATTAAAGGTCCACCAGACTTCACCACACGGGTCAGCGTGCAGCGATGGGTAGTCGGATATCCAGCAACTGCAGCCAGCAGCGTCCTGGTACGTGCAGTTTGTGTGTTTTATATATTTACGCGATCTAACCCAAAACACCTCGATTATGGGTGTGTGTGTGTTGATGTTCTTTCGCACCGTACGTGGATAGCCACGATAATCGGAGGTGCAGGAGGGAGAACAACAAACTGTGGATCTTTGTGCGAGTCTATGGGTATCTGTGTGAGTCTATGGGTATCTGTGTGAGTCTATGGGTATCTGTGTGAGTCTATGGGTATCTGTGTGAGTCTATGGGTATCTGTATGAGTCTGTGGGTCTCTGTGTGAGTCTATGGGTATCTGTGTGAGTCTATGGGTATATGTGTGAGTCTATGGGTGTCTGTGTGAGTCTATGGGTATCTGTGTGAGTCTGTGAGTCTCTGTGTGAGTCTATGGGTATCTGTGTGAGTCTATGGGTATATGTGTGAGTCTATGGGTGTCTGTGTGAGTCTATGGGTATCTGTGTGAGTCTATGGGTCTCTGTGTGAGTCTATGGGTATCTGTGTGAGTCTATGGGTCTCTGTGTGAGTCTATGGGTCTCTGTGTAAGTATATCGGTGTCTGTGTGAGTCTATGGATATATGTGTGAGTCTATGGGTATCTGTGTGAGTCTATGGGTCTCTGTGTGAGTCTATGGGTCTCTGTGTAAGTATATCGGTGTCTGTGTGAGTCTATGGGTATCTGTGTGAGTCTATGGGTATCTGTGTGAGTCTATGGGTATCTGTGTGAGTCTATGAGTCTCTGTGTGAGTCTATGGGTATCTGTGTGAGTCTATGGGTATCTGTGTGAGTCTATGGGTCTCTGTGTGAGTCTATGGGTCTCTGTGTAAGTATATCGGTGTCTGTGTGAGTCTATGGGTATCTGTGTGAGTCTATGGGTCTCTGTGTGAGTCTATGGGTATCTGTGTGAGTCTATGGGTATCTGTGTGAGTTTGTGGGTCTCTGTGTGAGTCTGTGGGTCTCTGTGAGTCTATGGGTATCTGTGTGAGTCTATGGGTCTCTGTGTGAGTCTATGGGTATCTGTGTGAGTCTATGGGTATCTGTGTGAATCTATGAGTCTCTGTGAGTCTATGGGTATCTGTGTGTGAGTCTATGAGTCACTGTGAGTCTATGATCCACTGTGTGAGTCTATGGGTCTTTGTGTGAGTTTATGGATCTCTGTGTGAGTCTATGGATCTCTGTGTGAGTCTATGAGTCACTGTGTGAATCTATCGGTCTCTGTGTGAGTCTATGGGTCTTTGTGTGAGTTTATGGATCTCTGTGTGAGTCTATGGATCTCTGTGTGAGTCTATGAGTCACTGTGTGAGTCTATGGGTCTCTGTGTGAGTCTATGGGTCTCTGTGAGTCTATGAGTCACTGTGCGAGTATATGGGTCTGTGTGAGTATATGGACTCTGTGTGAGTCTATGGGTCACTGTGTGAATCTATCGGTCTCTGTGTGAGTCTATGGGTATCTGTGTGAGTCTATGGGTCTCTGTGTGAGTCTATGGGTCTGTGTGAGTCTATGATTCACTGTGTGAGTCTGTGGGTCTCTGTGCGAGTCTATGGGTCTCTGTGAGTCTATGAGTCACTGTGCGAGTATATGGATCTCTGTATGAGTATATTGACTGTGTGAGTCTATGGGTCTCTGTGCGAGTCTATGGGTCTCTGTGTGAGTCTATGGGTCTCTGTGCGAGTCTATGGGTCTCTGTGTGAGTCTATGATTCACTGTGTGAATCTATCGGTCTCTGTGTGAGTCTATGGGTATCTGTGTGAGTCTTTGGTTCTCTATGTGAGTCTATGATTCACTGTGTGAGTCTGTGGGTCTCTGTGCGAGTCTATGGGTCTCTGTGTAAGTGTATGGTTCTCTGTGTGAATATATCGGTCTCTGTGTGAGTCTATGGGTATCTGTGTGAGTCTATGATTCACTGTATGAGTCTGTGGGTCTCTGTGTGAGTCTATGGGTCTCTGTGCGAGTCTATGGATATCTGTGTGAGTCTATGGGTCTCTGTGAGTCTATGAGTCACTGTATGAGTCTGTGTGTCTCTGTGTGAATTTATCGGTCTCTGTGTGAGTCTACGTATGTATGCTGAAATTATTTCGCACCGTACGTAGCCAACCGTGCTAATCTTTGATGCGTGGGAAGGATTATCGGGTTTGACTGTTTCCAAGTCACAAATACAGTAACAGAGTGGTCGTGATGTCCTCTGCACAATCAATACACGAGAAAGAGACATGCGCGCGCACACACGGCACGCCGCTCGCCAACAGCACTGTGTAGGGCCTTATCAGAAAGACAAATCCCCGTCAACCCCTTAACAATGCCTACCTTATTACAGACAAATTCAGTCCCTATTGGTCACCCCGTGCTCTTATACATATCAACGTTCATCCGTGAAAATCCCATCACAAGGCAGAAACACAAATAGACAAAAACGTGTTTTTTTCTGCCCGTACTGAAACGGCTGTACGCCGTATGGACCTGAAAACTCAATTTCCATGAACAAGAATACGGGGTAAACCGTATGCGTTGACAGGTAAGATAATAGCACCCGTGTGGGGGGTGGGGGGGGACTATCGGAGAGAGATGGGGTTGTGTACCGCAGGCTTATTCACACCGGGAATGGCACTGCCCTCATCCATAATAAATATGTAGTGACAGAACGGTCACTACTGTGTTGGCCCGTACGAGGGCTGGGGGCCCCAAGGGGGTGCCTGGGGGGTCACGTGCTGGAGGGATCCGGACCTTCCCAGAGGTGGGGGAAGGGAGGCGTGGCCTGGGGAGTGAGGCGTGGCCTGGGAAGGGAGGCGTGGCCTGGGCGGAGCCGGCCACGCCAGAGAGACGAGATATAAGGGTGGTGTGAAGGCAGAGCAGGGCTGTTCCTGAGAAGAATGAAGACACCTCGTGAAGATGCCAGAAGAGAAGACCTACAGTGAGCGGACTGCCAGCAGCCACCTGGCTGGGTCACGCTGGAGAGAGACTAAAATACAATTGTGTGTTAGCTAGTGTAGGTCGGTGGTCACCACCCTCTGTGTAGAGTAAGAGTAACTGTTGAATAAACGTTGTGTTAATTAATAAATGAGTGTTGCCTCCCAAGAAGTGTGTGCGCCTAAATTGAACCCATTACATTTGGTGTCAGAAGTTGTGGAAAAATAAATATTGCTAGGTGTTATCCTAGGGAAGTAAAATGGGCACACGAAAAACAAATACAAAACTCATCTGGACGTCTTCGTACGACGGGGATGGTGTGACGACCGTCCTTCGGACAGCCCCGGGGATGGCAGCCCCGGTGACAGAGAGAGAGAGATGGCGCTGCACGCGGAGCGGCGGGACTTGCATCACACTGCTGTTTCGCCGCCATCGGGAACGGAGCGACGGAGCCGCAGCGAGAGGACACCATCGTCGCTGCGGGGGAGGCCCGGGCATGCGGGCCACGCGGTGGGCCCGCCATTTCGGCGGCTGGTCGGGGCGCTGTTCCCGCCAAAACACCGTTCCCGCCATTTCGGCGGCTGGTCGGGGCGCTGTTCCCGCCAAAACGCCGTTCCCGCCATTTCGGCGGCTGGTCGGTGCGCTGTTCCCGCCAAAACGCCGCTCCTGCTGCCGAAATGCCGCTCCCGCCGACATCAACGCCTGCAGAGGGGGAGTTCCAGCCTTCTGCTCGAGCGCGTCTTGTGGATGGGGGTTCGCAAAAGCAGGCCATATTCACCATGCAAGATTCTTCGGGCCGTTCCAGTGCTCCACCTTGCCGCCCTCTGCTATGCACAGTTTTCAAGGCGAGTCATGACATGACAAGCACCCGGCCCCAAGAAAAATAATAATAATTTTCACCCATCTTGCGTGTGCCGGGTTGCGATCGTGTGTTTTTTTTACTCGCTGGGTTGCGGAGCGTGTTCGTCCGGTTGTGTGCGTGAGAAATTGACGCGGCGACCAGTGTTTGTTGTTAATTACGGCGTCGAGATCGGTATCTTCTGCGTGTAGTTAATGATTAATTCGTTGTTGGTGTCCCGAGTTCCGTGGATATCCTGTATGTTGCCGTGTTAATGACTCGTGTTGTTACATCGTTGTGTTGCGAAATCACCATTGTTATTGTGTATACTGTATGGAGTTTCGCTCGTGATTGTCACTTGCAACTGTCAGAAACTTTGATCGTCATTGTTAACAGTGTATGGAATGTTGGGTACTTGCTTGTGATTATTTACTATGTACGGATTGTCTGGAGTATTGATTGTGTGTGTTGCCATGTGGGGACTGGATGGAGCATTGTGCCAAATGATTGACTGTACGAACTTCGTATACTGCATATACTGTATTAATCAATTCGGCGATTCTTGGGGTTTGTGTATAGTTTTTTTGCTCTCAAAATTCGAATGCCCTGAGTCCCATGGTTAATGTTGAAGGGGATTTTGAAATGACAGGTTCGGTTTGTTTCAAACTCACTGGTTGGTTCCTGTCCGTTGTTGCACAGATGATGTCTTTTGTGCGGGAATGCTCCTTGTGTTCTACATGGATCGGGGGTGCGTTTCCGTTAATTGACGTCAAATTGCGTTGCTCTCTCCACTCGGTTGGTACAGCTGCATTGCTGCAATGCGAGTCTCGGAGATGATGTGTACGGATACGGGATGTGAGGTGTATTGTTGTGACCATTGAATATTCGGGATCGTCACAAATTGTGCGTACCTGTTCGGCATTGGATCAGTTCTGTGGGGGATCATAATTCAAATTGTATGTGTTGTGATGGTGTTAAATTGCGATGGTGACATGCTGCCAGGGATTTGGAATTGTGGTGCTGGCTGTCACTTATCTTGGGGCGCAGATCCTGACCAGGATGGCCCAGTGAGTGTTGCGTGTCTAACATGAACGTTGTGGTCCCGTCATGCAATGGCTGACGGCTTGACCTGACAGCCCGGAGATTGAAACACTCCGTGGTATGTCTAGCCTAGTGGGCTGTGCGCTCACAGGGCTCGGAGAGTGTGGTCCCGTCATGCAATGGCTGACGGCTTGACCTGACAGCCCGGAGATTGAAACACTCCGTGGCATGTCTAGCCTAGTGGGCTGTGCGCTCACATGGCTCGGAGAGTGTGGTCCCGTCATGCTGTGTCTGACGGCTTGACCTGACAGCCCGGAGATTGAAACACTCCGTGGTATGTCTAGCCTAGTGGGCTGTGTGCTCACATGGCTCGGAGTGTGTGGTCCCGTCATGCAATGGCTGACGGCTTGACCTGACAGCCCGGAGAGCGAGACACTCTGTGGCTTGTCTAGCCTTGTGGGCTGTGCGCTCACATGGCTCAGGGAGGGTGGTCCCGTCATGCAATGGCTGACGGCTTGACCTGACAGCCCAGAGATCGAGACACTCTGTGGCTTGTCTAGCCTTGTGGGCTGTGCGCTCACGTGGCTCAGGGAGGGTGGTCCCGTCATGCTATGGCTGACGGCTTGACCTGACGGCTCGGAGGTTGAGACCCTCTGAGGCGCGTTGAAACAGTGGGCTGGAGATTCGTAAGGTTCGGGTGGAGTTGGCCTGTTACGTTGAGACTGTTTTCCTCAGTTGTTAGGGTGCATGTTGTGCAGTGAGTGAACGATGGGTCGTCTCAGCTCGGTCGGTACAGCTATATGCTGCGATGCGAGTCTGGGAGAGAGACTGGGTCGTCTCAGCTCGGTCGGTACAGCTATATGCTGCGATGCGAGTCTTGGAGAGAGACTGGGTTAAAATCCCACCGATATGGCCGACGCGTGCTACTGGTTGTGACGCCACGTCGGAAAGGCGGGGGGGGTGCTAACGGGTGACTGTCATTGCATGCGTGATTCTAACGGTGGGGGGGCTGTGCTGTAGCGTAAGTGGGTTAGCCAGTTTTCATGTATATTTGTTGTTAATTCCCCGTTTTCTATGCGGTTCCCTTTTACCCTCGTCGATTCTGTATATATTACGTGATTGTATTTCTTATCGGTCGCCGGTCATTTATTGATGTTGCTGGTTCGGAGGCACACCTTTTCGATGTTCACAGTTGTGTTACAGCCGGGGACGGCTGTGTGTTTATACAGGAGGGGGTGATGTAGTGACAGAACGGTCACTACTGTGTTGGCCCGTACGAGGGCTGGGGGCCCCAAGGGGGTGCCTGGGGGGTCACGTGCTGGAGGGATCCGGACCTTCCCAGAGGTGGGGGAAGGGAGGCGTGGCCTGGGGAGTGAGGCGTGGCCTGGGAAGGGAGGCGTGGCCTGGGCGGAGCCGGCCACGCCAGAGAGACGAGATATAAGGGTGGTGTGAAGGCAGAGCAGGGCTGTTCCTGAGAAGAATGAAGACACCTCGTGAAGATGCCAGAAGAGAAGACCTACAGTGAGCGGACTGCCAGCAGCCACCTGGCTGGGTCACGCTGGAGAGAGACTAAAATACAATTGTGTGTTAGCTAGTGTAGGTCGGTGGTCACCACCCTATGTGTAGAGTAAGAGTAACTGTTGAATAAACGTTGTGTTAATTAATAAATGAGTGTTGCCTCCCAAGAAGTGTGTGCGCCTAAATTGAACCCATTACAAATACATAGACGCAGAGATGATGTATCATCCATTATGCGGCACCGGATTTTGAAAAACGCCGGATAATCACTCATCATCATTATTTCGAATAGCTTATTTTTGCACGTTCTTGCAACATGTGTTTTTTTTAAATGTGTGTATGTGCTTTTTTAGGTGTTGTGAATGTGTTTTGTTGCCGTATTTTTACATTGGTTTACTATGTTAAATTGTCATAAATAGCCATACAAAGACAAACAAAATATCCTCGTGTAAAAATACAAGTTACTGTATTTTAAATCCTTTATATTAAGTTCACTTGCTTGCTTGCTTACGACCGTGCACATCTTTCGGTCGTTTTTAACCCACTTCCCGTGATCCAATCGAGCTCACATTTTGCACACAGACTCGTTGTGCGTGACAATTAATGTTCGTGAAATTTTTTCCCGTAACTTTACACTTTTTAGTAAAAATAAATAAATATTTAATTACCAATTGCTTAATGGTGGCAGGCAATCATCTGACCCATAGGTGGCAGCCATCTCAAGCCAGAGGACGAGAGGACTCTAGCCGCCACGCATATAAAGGATTTATAGTGAAAAACTTTGTTTTTACGGCTTCATTTTTTCTGTACCGTACTGATCACCCCAATCTCGAAGACTGCATCATGGGGCGACGTTTCACGTGCCGACTACGCAGCTCTTGTTTTAACACAACATCTGCATGTGTTTGACGATCGCTAGCGCCGATAATATACACACAACGCTAACTATCGCCTAATCGCACGGTGCATATTTTCCCCTTATCATGGCGGGATTGTTTTTTTTTATACATAAAATACGTGCAATATTTTCCATTAAATTGCGTGTAGTGTATAAAGTACCGCAATATCATTTTTTAAATATTTTAAAAATATCATATTTTAAATATTTTAAATATGATATTGCGGTAATTTGAAATCGAGAATTTCTTACGTGTTTTTTTTTTTGTGTCACGGATATGGTGCCGATCGCCAAACTGGTTTAAAGCCTTGGGAGCGGTCTTGCCGGTTTCGCCGGATCTCGCCCGGAACCGACGGATGATATTGTTGAAAGCCGGATAGTCGATGATCGACTGACTGTACTCTCAAGCCGTCAATCTCGTGTTGGAATATATTTTAAAAAATTTGACCAAGTAAGACCACACTGAGAGATGTAGCTCTTTTGTTCACAAATGATGGCTCAACGAAGTTGCGTGTCGTCACGTGGACATTGATCGCTGCATCCACATCCTCCCGAAGCGCCTTTTCTAAATGTGGAGGGAAAGAAACGGGAGGACGCTGCCGAAAAACGCACGGCCTACCACGGGAAAGTAAGCGAAGGTGAGAGAGACACGCAGACTCCAGATTATACAGCGGGCGTCAGGGTCGGGATCGAAGCCACGTGCTCAGTGTACCGGGCGAAGGAGTTAACATCTCCTGGCCACAACGGAGCCCCAGCCTAACTGGTGCATTTTAATGCCCGTAAAAGACGGAAGCTTGTGTTGCCTCCGAAACGTCGTGATTTTAATTTTATTTTACTTTTATTAATTTTAATGTTTTACCTACGTGACTTTACCGAAAAAACCTAAGAATATGAATCATTACAGTCACGAAAGCTTCAAATCTAGAATTACACAGGAGAGATGGAGCAATTACAAAAAAACATTTTACGCAGGGGAGATGGAGCAATTACAAAAGAAAATTGCCGGTCTGATTGCCGCAACAATTAGTGAGCGCTGTATACCATGAAGAAGGCCGCATGCGAATGGGGTGGGTTGGTTGGCCAGCAGACACACCCGGCCGCCTTTGTCTTCCAAGTGTTAATGTTTTGGCGTCATCTGGTCCAACACCAATGGAGACTATGCTCTAAGAAAAGCTGTCTCGGGTGTGGACCAATCAACTTCAAGGACAGTGCATATCATTATCATCATCAGAGTTTCTTTTAGTTTGCATTTTGACTGCTTGTGTTGTGGTTATTGCAAACATGATGCCTTGTATAAAGGTGTCAGTTTTTGTACCAGTTGAAAGGGTAAAAACCTATTACTACAGTGCTAATGTTGTTTACACAGACCGATCCCCATACCCGCTATTGGCTACGAAGTGACGGTGCCAGGCCAGGTGCACTTCGAGGCCCACGTGAAGCGTCGAAGGCTCCGCTGGAAGGAAGGTCACGGGACAGACCCAGCAGATGCCATGGGTTGGGCAGACTGAGATGACTGGCACATTGACCACCTGTACCGCCTACTGTTTACACACCAACACCACCAGCCACGCATTATTTAAGGCTGAGTTTAACTTAGGTTGGGATGCGGGAAGGAGGGGAGCCTGGCGCCAGGACCGGTTCAAATATTCGCTGCCACTATGATTAATTTGGTCGCAAGCTGTAAATTTAACTTGGGCGTTCTGCCGTGGGGTTCGTGGCTAACCGCAGCGCCACCACTCCCCATCAGACCCCCCCCCCCCCATATGGCGCAAATAGACCTTTGAGGCAAGAACTGTTCGCGAAACCGGAACGGCACAAAAGGAAGTGGGGGTGGGTGGGTGGGTGACCGACAAAGCCCCAGACCTGCGGCGACATTTACACATTTGAGGCCGAATCAACCTAGGGGAGGGGGCCCATCAGCACCGTTTCAGATAATCGTCACCACCGATGTTTGGCGGTGGTGGCGGTGGCCGTGAACGGGGCTAGAACTCGTGTCGCCAGGGGTTTGCTGTGGGGCAGATGCGTGACCACTTAAAGACCCCGGGGCGGGGGTGGGGTGCAAGCGAGCAGCGTCAGAAGGTCTCCGATGCACGCGAGCGGATTGTGACCTGGAGTGGGTTTTAACGTTGTGTGTACATTTTGTACTTCCGAAGAACAGGATGGAAAAAAAGAGCCAAAGCGTGCCAGCAAACAGCTCCTGTTACCGCGACCAGCTGCGCTAATCAACGTCTGCAGTGTAAACACGACAACAATAGCAGCCGCCGTTGGCGATTCACATCACCACGGCGCCAGTGCCAGGCTAGGTGCACCTTGAGGCCGCCCGAAGTGTCGAAGGCTCGCTGCTGGCAGGGCAGGCCCGGGTGCAATATGGTTTGACTGCTGTGCCAGGCTAGGTGCAGGAGGAGATGACGGGACATACCCAGGTGCTATATGGGTTGGCTGTTGTGCCAGGCGAGGTGCAGGAGGAGATTACAGGACATACCAGGTGCAATATGGTTTGACTGCTGTGCCAGGCTAGGTGCAGGAGGAGATCACAGGACATACCCAGGCGCTATATGGGTTGGCTGTTGTGCCAGGCGAGGTGCAGGAGGAGATTACAGGACATACCCAGGTGCAATATGGTTTGACTGCTGTGCCAGGCTAGGTGCAGGAGGAGATCACAGGACATACCCAGGTGCTATATGGGTTGACTTGTGCCAGGCTAGGTGCAGGAGGAGCTCAGTGACAGACTCAAGTGGTATCGATTGACTGAGATGACCGGCAGATGCACCACCTGTGTCCCCTACTGTGCCAACTCACTGCGTTGTATCGGCCCAGCGCCCCGCTTGTTGTTGTGAGCGTCGCTGTTGCCACGTTGGAGGTCGACTGCCTTACAACTTGCCCAGTAGCCTCCTCAACGTGCACTTAGCCTGGCACTATCCAACAGCGGCCTTTACGAGCTTCCCCCATAGACACACAGAACGCCATCACCCCCCCCATCTCCCATCATCATCATCATCGGTTGACTCCTCTCCGAGAGTGTGTGTCGGGGGAGTGTGAGCGGGAATCGAACTCGGGTAGATTCCTACTCACGGCCACCAAAAACAACGACAAAAACAACCACTCATCTTCTTGGTTCTTTCGGTAAAGTCATCACGTAGAAGGGAAATAATAAAATAATAAAAATAAAACATAATAAAATAAAATTCTCACGACGTTTCGGCCACAACGCAAGCAGCCGTCCTCAGGTTAAGAACAGGGCTGTCGGAAAGACAGCGTCCGAATGAATACCACCAAGCTTGGCAGCGTATATTTAAGCTGTGTTAGAGGAGAAGGGAGCCTTGACAAAGGAAGTTACATACCAACAGAGGAATTGAGCATGTTTATGGAAAATGCAGATATGGGATTAGTCACTACTTGTGGAATGTGTAGGTGGTGGGGGGGGTCTCAAAGTCATATTATGCTCGTGTATTATGTAGGATTAGCAGTAATAAAGGGAGGAAGTAGGATTAGCAGTAATAAAGGGAGGGAAATTTTAATAGTAAGGAGCTGCAGCAGCCAAACCACCACGTAAAAAACGAAAATATAAACCACATCAATATACTCAATATACTCTCCAATAAGCTGAGCTACTAACAATAAGTCATACATTACACTTCTATGTCGCAAAAAATATAATATGCCTCCAGCTAAACTTTTTTATTACATCACACTATACACTGCCATAGACAAACCCAACATTAATTATACACTGCGTTACTATACACCACCCCTATACCTTAGACCAGGGGTCGGCAACCTACGGCTCCGGAGCCGCATGCGGCTCTTTACAGGCTGCTTCTTGACGATGAGTACGTATGTACTCAGATGCATTGCGGCTCTTGAAATACTGAATTTTGTACCGAATTGGAAAGAAATGGCTCTTCTTGTTATTTTGGTTGCCGACCCCTGCCTTAGACTATACATTGTAATATTACACTATGTATTATTCTACACACCCTACTGTATACCACACTGCTGTATATTCACTATACAATTACGATACTATATATTACCTTATACATTATATTAAACATTACACTTTTATACTATTTATTATTATACAATCTGCTATACACTATATCATTGACCATCGCGTGAAAGGCACTAAGAGGAAGCAACGAAATATATCAATGGGAGAGTGGTGAAAGTAGACTTGCAGTGGAGCAAAACCAGTCCCAGGCCACACCAAGACAACGCACAGCTCAAAATTGTGCACTAAAAAAATGTCGCCCTCTACATAACCTTCCCAATTCCTCGTGGAACCTTCCAGAAGGTCCCTCGAATCTCCCTCCTCTCTTTTCCAACTCTGTCCTTGGGTCTCTTTTGCCGCCTCCCACGCTCCCCATCCCCTCTCCTCTTTCCTGTCAAATCTCTCCAAGCCCTCAGCCGATCCCAATGCTTCCTACCCGCTTGGATGTACCTCAGCTGTCGTTCATTAATGATTTACTTACTTACTCTTTGGTTCTTTCAGTGTACTTACATGGCTTTTCTATTACTCTAACATGACCCTTGCCTGCATAATTAACACATATACTAAATTAACAAACTGTATTGCAATCCTTACACATGCGATGACCAAAGGCGCCTTCTTGATTTCCGATGGTTCGACTTCGTTAGAAATGTCACCTTACGAATATGCGACCGGTCACCTAGCAACCCAGCTGCTCCATTTGAAATGGAGATGGCTGCGGTGTCAATCTGTGAACGCATCTCACCCCTGTCTCGATACGTAAGTTCCTGCAGCAAGTGGCGTTTGCTTCAGTTTGTGGTCGACGTTCGAAGTGCGGACTGTGACCCTCAGAGGAATTGCAACTCCCCCCCCCCACCCCATGTTGCTTACATTGCTTTGAAAGTGGCTTTTACATCGATCGGCTATGGTCTGCCTTGAGAGGTATAGGGGTCCCTGGCATCCTGCTGATCCTTGTGAAAGATCTGCATGCAGGCACAAGCCCAAGGGTTCGTATCGGGTCTGGACTTTCGCCACGATTTGGGTCCGCATTTTGAGTACGTCAAGGATGCATTCTCACACCGGCGCTCTTCTGTCGGGCGATCGACTGGATCTTTGAGTCAGGATTGGCCGGCACTACTTCCCTGACTTGGACTATGCTGATGATGCAGCCTTGTTTGTTGAGAAGCCTGAAAAATTCACACCAGTCCAACATTTCTCTAACAATGTGAGAAAAAAAATGGGACGAAATGTTTCATGGCAGAAAACAAAAGTCTAGAACTTGGGCTCCGGACCTCCAGACGCACCCTGCGTAAAATCAACGGCAATGCTGTCAAAGCAGTGGTGTCATTTCTCTCCCTGGGATCTGTATCAACCACTGATGGATGATGTAAGCCTGATGTCATGCACTGGATCAGGCTGGCCTCAGGAATAATTAATGGTCTCAACCACATTTGGGCCCAGAAACGTTTAATTCTGGGCACAAAATTGAGAGTCTACCAGTGCTGTGTTTTGTCAGTTTTGTTGTCACTGTTGCATCTGCGGCCGGTCTCCGAGTGATCAAGCTGCTCAATTCGAGGAGACATGACTGTGGTGTCACTCTGTGGACGAGTTGCCCCCGTCTCGATGCGCAAACTCCTGCAGCAAGTCGCCCTCGCTTTGTTTGGCGGTCGACGTTCGAAGTGAGGACCGCGACCATCAAAGGAATATCACCACCCTCTCTGTGGTCGCAACCCCCACTGCCCCACCGTGATCTGTGGATTAAACAAATCACTAGAGACACCGGGGATTGGCAGCAAGAGCTGTCCATGCGAATGCTGTCGCAAAAGGTCACACGTAATGAAAAATAATAATGATCGGTCTAGATTTGAAGTTTTCGTGACTGCAGCTATCCATACTCTTTGGTTCTTTTGGTAAAGTCACGTAGGTATAAAACAAATTAAATCACGACGTTTCGGGCGCAACACAAGCGTCCGTCATCAGGTGGGACAACCACAGCAAGAAACAATTGCTGAAGTGGCCAAAAGGGGCTGCTGCAACAAGAGGCCATGTAGGCAAGGGAAGGGGGGAGCCAGAGAGGAGAGACAGGGAGGGTGGGGGTGTGGGGTAGGGGGAGTGGAGGTTGCAAGTAAGCAACAAGCACGGCAAAAAAAATTTAAACACGAGTTGTATTAAGATATTCAAACACCAAATAGATACCCTTTTTCAATGCATCAAATATGCATTAACCACGTACTTGTCGCAATACATGCAAACAAACACACTCTGATAATAATCTATGCATTGCCTTTTAAACTGATTGGCCTACACCAGAGGCAGCCTTCTTTATGGACTTGTCTCACCAGTGTCAGAGCACAGAACGGCCAAAGGCGAACAACACAACAACAATGCAAGTGTAGTGTCAGCGCAGCGGGAGACAAGGTATTTCAGGAGCACCTTCTGTATTAGCACCTTCAGGTTCACAGGTTAGCCCTCGCACATCTCCTTAGTCGTCTAGCCTCGCCTCAACACAACCCTGACCGTGTAACACCGACGGCACCGACCGAGACAGCCAACAATTATCCGGCCGCGCAATATCTCGCGAAGACATCGGCGATGAAGGCGGCGAAGACGGCAGTGACGACGAGATGAGTCCATTTCCCACAACCGGCAGCCACGAGCTCTCGCTTTCAGCTGCTTTTATGCTACCCGGCGCGGCCTGGCCCCGCCTTGGCCGTGCCTCCCTTCCAGAACCCACTAGCGGGTTCCAGGGGCTTCCAGATGGGGTCTTCCATGACCCTTGCCCCAGTTCCGTCGCCCTGCCGACACACACAGCCGTGTATACGCTCACCGGCGTGTGTTCTGCTCGTCCACCACAGTTGCCGTTGCTGGACAATAGTCGGCACTATTACACTACGCAAATGTCGTGCCTCAACTCGGAGACAGTAATACTTGGAGGCACTTTTTTTAATTAACAAACACCATCGGGGTAACACACACCCTACATGGGTGCACACTTATTATTAAGACCATCTATTGTCGGCAGCACTACTTAGAACAGTTGGTAGGCTGTCTGACGAACAGCGCCCCAGGATGGTGAAGACGGAGACGAGGAGATGGTGATGATGACGAGATGGTGATGTCATCTTCTTGGTTCTTTCGGTAAAGTCACGTAGAATGGAAATAATAAAATAATAAAAATAAACATAATAAATAATTCTCACGACGTTTCGGCCACAACGCAAGCAGCCGTCCTCAGGTGGAGAACAGGTCTGTCGATAAGACAGAGTCTGAATGACACGTCCTGGGCTCGGAGCGTCTATATAAGCTGGGAGGGAGGAGGAAGAGCGCCTTGACAAAAGAATTTGCATATCAAGAGGATTTTTTGCATATTTATGATGGTGATGATGATGCACTTGAGCAGAATGTGGGGATCCCACCTCCAGCAACATCCCAGAGCTCCTGCTCAGGGCTCCCTCTTATACGCCCAGCGTAGCCTTGCTCCGTCTCGGCCACGCCCCCTTTCTAGAACCGACTAGCGGGTTCCCGGGGCTCCCCGATGGGCCCCTTCTGTGACCTTTCCCCTAGATGTCCCTGCCTCATATATATCGTGGCCTGCTGATGCGAGTACTGCCGTACCCTGCAGTTTCCCGTTTCTGCCAGCAGCCAACACTATACCACTACACAAGCATCAGAGCATTTATACGTCGGGTCGAGCACTTATTTCTATTAGTTCGAAAATCCAGTGGATGGCTTCATGAGACAGTTAATGTTTAATCCACGTGGTATTCGTAAATGATTAACACAGTGGCATGAGTTCACTAAGCGATTGACGGGTTGTTTTGATAATCTGCAGCCACATGTTCAGAGATTCTTCAAACTTCCATTTAAGGAATACTTGCCCCTATTGTATGTGAGCGGTCAGCACTCTTTTCACTGCAGAGATTTGATTTGTGTGGTAGGGAGGTCCCTGGTGGACATCTGTTAAAAAAGCGTTATAGCTCATCAGATTCCTCCAGTATAAATACATATTCTGCTTATGATATGTTAGAAGTGTGGTGACCTCAACGGTGGAGGTTTGAATGCAAAATACTTAAAACTGCAAGGCAGCCAGAGAGACTGTCGTGGGTTCCATATTCACATGCAGCTGTGATCCGCATTGCATAATTAAGCTGGATGTCAATGATGTCTGGTGTGACGCTGGGTGTATGTTCGCACGTTGAACCTTCTTTCACACCATACATAGCCAAACGTGCTAATCGGAGGTGCGGGGGGAAGGACAACAAACTAAACACTCCAAAAACTGTTATAAAGAAATTATTTAAAAGTGCACAGCTTCCAACGGCTTCCTAATACACCCATCCCAGACAAAGCAACGCCGTGGAGTGTATAAGTCGATACAAGTGGCTACACACAGTGTCTCGGTATCCACCGCCACCTTCCCACAATGAGGTCCCAGAGTGTGTGGACCCTTGTTTCCGGTTGATCCGTTTTTTGGATATTGTCCTGAAGGCCTCGAAGGTTTTAAGGTTTTGGCAACAGACCACAGTGTTGTCTGGCGTATATGCATATACTGTATGTTGAACTTCTTTCGCACCTTACGTAACCAACCGTGCTAATCGGAGGTACAGGGAAGGAGAACAAACTATGGTTCTTTGTGTGAGTCTATACTGGATTTCTGTGTGAGTCTATGTCGAGTGTTATTCATGGAGGTACACACTTGACTTGGAGGTAACACGTTTATTACACAGCCCCAACAGGGCTAGCCACATAATGTACACACGCTACTAGACCCTAACAGGGTAACTACATAACCGGGTCAGCCAGTAACATCCTGACTCCCGCACGATGCCGAGCAGAGACCAAAGCTTGGAGAGATGTAGCACAGAGGGTTGATTCCAGAGAACAGCCCCAGAATGCTTCCAGGACTGCCCCTTCATGCTTCTGAGCGTGGCCTCGCTCCGCCTTCCGCAACGCCCCCTTCGAGACCTTTCCCGAAGGATCTCGACTGAGCATCACGTGTCCCTCAAGCCCTTTCACTACCCGGTCCCGGTCACGTGCCCTTTCGGGTTCACCCAGACTACCATATCCTGACTTGCCCTCTCTCAGGCCTTCACCAGGACTATGCCCCCTAGGGCCTATTCGCATGCCATACTCACTCTGGCCCCAGGGAGAGATTCTAGACTAGAGGCCGACCGAAACTGAATTTCTGGTTTCGGCTGAAACTGAAATCAGACCGAAAGGAAAAAAAATACTTTCGGCCAAAACAGAAAATTCAACTACACTTTTGGCCGATACCGAAGCCTAAACCGAAAGTTTAACTACACTTTCGACCGAGACCGAAACAGAAAGGTATATAACCGAAGTTACCGAACACAAGATTTATGAAATATGTCATGATGCAATGCTACTTTAATTTAATCTTATATATAAAAGTCTCCGTGTGAGGTTTATGTGGAAACATAGTTGCCAGGCAGCACGCCCTAAGCCCGCGGTGGGCATAGGCTATTCCGTTTCCCCATCTGTAAACTTTAAAGTAGTTAAATGTACAATTTAGTGCTATTTTGCGTTATTTAGTTATTTCCCTGCCCCGTCCAAGTTGCATTCGTTCAAAATGCAACAAAAAATTACACATAACCCTGACGGTAAATTAATCAGTGTCATGTCCTCTTCTCTCCCCCCCACCCCAATGTGTGCACTTACTACTAATATTATACCGCTTAGATAGTATTATTGCAGCATGGGTGGGGGGATGGTGGGGGGGGGGGTAGCGGCCCAGCCCCCAGCCTGGCAATCTAGGCGAGGACGCGGTCTCTACACAGAACTAGGCCTCACCACGACAATGTAAAGTACAATTTTATTTAATCTTTCGCTAAGAACTCTGCTTCATTGTTTACTATTATGAAACAATAAGTTGGCAAATATTACAATAATAATGTTTGTGTGCAGAAAACTCAGGTTCATTGTTTACTATTATGAAACAAATAAGTTGGTAAAGATTACAATAATAATGTTTGTGTGCAGAAAACTTCTTTTTCATTATTATATTGCTAAATATTCCGTTTTTGCTTTCTTATTTAACGCTGCTACGGTCTACTGCCAGTCTGCCATGTGGCCTGCTGCCTGCTCATTAATTAACGTCAGTGCACTGGCACTCTATTATCTACACTGATAATTTGGCTTTTGGCCATTGAGTGTCTGCCAGTCTATAATCTGTTGCCTGCTTCTTTACCTCACTCAGTGTACTGCCAGCCTTTCATGTCGACTGTATCCTGCTTTTTCAGCTGCTGACGTATTGCCAGCTTTTAATGTCGATTGTACCAATGCTTATGTCATTGAGTCGACGTACTGCCAGTCTATCATCTAGACTGCAGCCTGCTTCTCAACTTACCTGTGCGTACTGCTGCTCTTTAATTTACACTTATTTCAGATTCTATGCATTTCCATTGTTTCGATTTCTCACGTCACGCTATTTACTGATACTACTACTGCGATGCTGATAGCTGTGCCATCATCGGGGATTGCCGTGCACGTCGATGTGTGTGTGTCCGAGTCCACGTGTGTGCGTGTAGGTCCATGCGTGTGTTTAAGTCCTTGTGTGTGTCTGTATTTTTCGAACGGAAAACGCCCCAAGTGTGTGTGTACGTCGATGTGTATGTGTGTGTCAGTCTATATGTGTGTGTGTGGTTAGTCCACATGTGTGTGTAAGTACATACATGTGTGCGTGTCACTCTGTGTGTGTGTAAGTCAATGCGTGTGTGTGAGTCGATATGTGTGTGTTAATCCATGTTTGTGTATCTAAAGTACATGTCTGTGTGTGAGAGTCCATATGTGTATGTGTGTGTTGGGCAATGTGTGTGTCAGTCTATGTATGTGTGAGTCTATGTGTGTGTGTAATCCATGTGTGTGTGTCTTAGTCGATATGTGTGCAAGTACATATGTGTGTAGGGCAATGTGTGTGTGTGAGTCCACGTATGTCTGTGTGTGAGTCGGTGTGTGTGTGAGTCAAAGTGTCTGTGTAACTCCATGTGTGTGTGTGTGTTTAAAGTCGATGTCTGTCTGTGTGAGTCCATATGTGTGTGTGTGCGTCTAAGTCGATGTGTTTCTATGTGTGTGGGTCGATGTCTGTGTCTAAGTCAATGTGTGTGTCTGTCTCCGTCGCCCGGGCAACGCCGGTACTCACCGCTGGTCTTACCTAAACAAATGATTTGTCTGTCTGTCTGTGTACGCGCGCTTGCAAGGGATTTGACTCTAGGACCGTCGGGTTTAAGTCGAAAAGAATTTGCCAGGCAGTACGCCCTAAGCCCCACGGTGGGAATAGGCTATTCCGTTTTCCCATCCGTCACCTTTAAAGTAGTTAAATTAACAAATTAGTGATACATTTTGATTTAAAGCTTTCATCACTGCAGGAATTCATCTTCTTGGTTCTTTCGGTAAAGTCACGTAGAAGGGAAATAATAAAATAACACAAGTATTAAACAATAAACATTTTCACGACGTTTCGACTGCAACACAAGCAATCATCATCAGGTGTGAAATCCACAGAAAGAAAATTTAAAATAAAAATAAAATAATAAAAATATAAAACAATAAAAATTCTCACGACGTTTCGACTGCAACACAAGCAATCGTCATCAAGTGTGAAATCCACAGAAAGAAAATTTCAAATAAAAATAAAATAATAAAAATATAAAACAATAAAATTCTCACGACGTTTCGACTGCAACACAAGCAATCATCATCAGGTGTGAAATCCACAGAAAGAAAATTTCAAATAAAAATAAAATAATAAAAATATAAAACAATAAAATTCTCACGACGTTTCGACTGCAACACAAGCAATCGTTATCAGGTGTGAAATCCACAGAAAGAAAATTTCAAATAAAAATAAAATAATAAAAATATAAAACAATAAAATTCTCACGACGTTTCGACTGCAACACAAGCAATCGTCATCAAGTGTGAAATCCACAGAAAGAAAATTTCAAATAAAAATAAAATAATAAAAATATAAAACAATAAAATTCTCACGACGTTTCGACTGCAACACAAGCAGCAATCATCATCAGCTGTGTGAAATCCACAGAAAGAAAATTTCAAATAAAAATAAAATAATAAAAATATAAAACAATAAAATTCTCACGACGTTTCGACTGCAACACAAGCAATCGTTATCAGGTGTGAAATCCACAGAAAGAAAATTTCAAATAAAAATAAAATAATAAAAATATAAAACAATAAAAATTCTCACGACGTTTCGACTGCAACACAAGCAGCAATCATCATCAGCTGTGTGAAATCCACAGAAAGAAAATTTCAAATAAAAATAAAATAATAAAAATATAAAACAATAAAATTATCACGACGTTTCGACTGCAACACAAGCAATCGTTATCAGGTGTGAAATCCACAGAAAGAAAATTTCAAATAAAAATAAAATAATAAAAATATAAAACAATAAAATTCTCACGACGTTTCGACTGCAACACAAGCAATCGTCATCAGGTGTGAAATCCACAGAAAGAAATTTTCAATAAAAAAAATTATAAAAATATAAAACAATAAAAATTCTCACGACGTTTCGACTGCAACACAAGCAATCATCATCAGGTGTGCTGTCGCTCAGCGCGCGACAGCACACGTTTGCGCATGCGCGGAACGCTGACTGGGGGGTTGCCCTTAGCAACGCCCACACGCGCGCCGTCAGTTGAGGGTGAGTCACGCATATTAACAGCTCCGTTAAACATAAATAAATATTATTTTTTACTAATTGTATTACTCTAATTATTAGGTAAGATGATAGAGGTTGAGCAATGTTTGATGATCGTACGATGTAACACGATTTTTTCCCTCTGGGTAGTAAGTGTTATTTTTTATTTGCTTAAAGCCGACTAATTATAGAAAATGCCTTATTGCTTCTGTGAGCAGGACTTTACGTGAAGGAATGACACAAATGCACACCGCGTTTTATCATTGCAAATAGCTACGTTTCGATTTAAAGCTTTCGTGAATGCAGGGATTCATGAATAGCACATTTCTAAATATCACTGTCCTTGTCACAAAAGTGAAGTTTGAGGGGAATTATAGCTTTTTTTGTACTTGAAAAGGCATAAGCATATAAAAAGTAACACTACCCAGGGACTAAAAAAAATCATCACTTTTTTGTTACACAGTGTTTATTAACTGTACAAAATGTGATATTTGTAGACTTTATTATTATTAAAATAATAAATAAATATCTTCATGTTTTCGTTCCAACTTAGTCGCACTTTCCTCTGTGCGTTGGTTGGTCAGTGCGATTATATTCTTGGTTCTTTCGGTAAAGTCACGTAGAAGGGAAATAATAAAATAATAAAAAATAATACAAATATTATTTCCCTTCTACGTGACTTTACCGAAAGAACCAAAAATATGAATCCCTGCAGTCACGAAAGCTTTAAATCAAAATTTCAGTGAGATGTTTATTCGGGTTAATTTGTGTGCATCTGTACATAGTTACATGTGTAACGTAAGTTTATTTATTTTCCAAGTTTATTTTTATTTTAAACTTTCGCTCGCGGCAAATAAAACACCAAAATTGTGGTACAGTACATTCTTATCCTACTTATTTTATTATTTAATAACACGTGGCTTTATTTATTTATAAAAAAAGGCAGACACACACATGGACTTGCACACAGACATTGACCCACAACACACACATATAGAAAACACATCGCCTTAGACGCACACACAT